>NC_051158.1:33989836-34104834 GCF_013339745.2 Dermacentor silvarum
TTCACTCTGCGTGCTCATCGCCCTTGGTCAGCCAATCAGGTAAGAAATATATGTCAAGTTAGGCAATGCTATTCCTTTTGAAAGCAAACAACAGTGACCTCCTAGAAAATAGAAGAGCGTTTCAATAGCCTTCTCAAACAACGCTGCGAGTCACCGCCCGATGCTTGCGTTGGCGGTTACGTAAATTGGACATCAGGAGATTGGAAGGAAAACAGATTGGAATAGCTTTACGTTATAGGGTGCCAGCCATCGGCCCGCCTAGACTTTGTACCCAGCGCAGATCGCTCTCTGAATCGGGGCCGCGCGGCCGCGCTCAGCCGCGTCATACGTAGCCGCCACAGGAGTAAAACGTCCCCCACTTTCCCTGCGGCCTTGTGCGCGATGGAAGACGGAGCGCTTTTTCCCCACCTTCCTCCCTTGCGCACGCGAGACTAAGCAACCATTCTCTGCTCACCCCTCTCACGCTTATAGGTTTCACCCTCACCATACGGCGCACGGCCACTATGTTATCGCACTTGGACATTATACGAAACATCACGTCGACGACGACGGCGGAAATGTGCCTGCAGTGTCCATATATTTGCAATCGCAATAAAATTATGTGGTTCCGACTCAGTGTGGGAACCAGAGTAAGCGAAGCTTTCTCTGCTGTTTGCTTTGACTGACGATAGTACGCGATGATCTTAACAGTGAATGTTTAATTTCTTCAGCATTTAGTGCAATGCGAGAGTGGTGAGTCGATGTTAAACGTTACCCTGCGTGCACCTGTTTGTCCGTGTAATACACACAATACACAGCGAGACGTGCTTGCTTGAGGCATTGTTGTGCGCCATTTTTCATAACCTTCGAGATTGAGCCACCAGGCTTCTCATATGAATCTGGCACGCTTCCACTCGCACCGGCAACTTACGGCATCCGGCCGCGATGTTATCGCACTCGGACTTCACACGGAAGATGGCGGCGACAGCGAAGGCGACGCGGATGACGTCGGCGTAAATGCGCCTGGAGTGTACATATAATTTTTTCACAATAATAAAAAAAAGTTTTGTACGGGAAATACCGCTGCCATAAACTAGAAGCTTGTTTCCCCACAGTGCGACTGAGTTTGTGGAGAAACAAACGAATTGTATATTTTCTTCGTATTTCCAAGCGATTTGGTGCGACAGCATTTAAAAGCCCGGATTCAGGTTAGTCATGTCCGAACGACTGTCAGAGCAGTGTTTTCTTGCGCTACGAGGATATTGTAAGAGTCACATTACGAGAGGAAATATTCCCGACAAGGCGGGGCTCCGAGAAGTATTGTCAAGCGATTACCTATTTGCGCAGCTAAGCAATCGTGTGGCTCACAGCAGGCCCTACAACAATTAACCCGGTGTAGTTCAGCGGTTGCGGCTCCACTTTCTCAAACCCTCGCAACCCTACTTTCGCGTATAACGTGCGAGATTTGCGTACACTTAACAGGCACGCATGATTTTAGTTATACTTCCGAACTGAAAAAAAGAAATCACGCAGAAAGTCCTCTGGAAGTTGCCTAAGTATGCACAAGCATTGTGCCACTTGTTAATCACCACGCAGCCCGGTGTCATTATCAATGTTATGAAATTTGATTCGACAGCATAAACCCTTATTAACCCTCATCCATCGTTATCAACCTTATCGAACATGATCTGACCCTTATCAACTATTATCGGTCCTTATCAACCTGGATGTCCAGCTAAGCTGTTGCAAAACTACCACTAAAATTGCTGAGGGGGGCATGCAATGTTTTATTCATGGTTTGGATGCTTGTTTTGAAGTTTTTCTTTGTTGAAACATGTGCTGTTCTTTGTATTGTATGGGTGACCTTAATGAATGTATGCGCTG
Source organism: Dermacentor silvarum (assembly GCF_013339745.2). NCBI lineage: Eukaryota > Metazoa > Arthropoda > Arachnida > Ixodida > Ixodidae > Dermacentor > Dermacentor silvarum. Next base: position 33,991,700 of record NC_051158.1, read on the forward strand.
TTCGCTTCACTTCGCTGAGCGCTTGTAGCCTCTGCCTTACGTGGTTATGAGCCATTGCATTAGTCTGACGTGACGGACGGAAATGGTAGACATAGATTTGGTAGGCATAGAAATGCTTTTGCATTTAAAACTAAAATGACATCGTTTATTAAACGAGACGAAGCTGCTGATTTTCGCTGTAACACGGGGACTCTGTTTTTTTCTTTATTTCGTTCCGTCACGCGTTCTATAGATCATAAGTTCTCCCTTTCAATTTTTTTACACTGATAATATTCAAGCCTTCGCATTGTCGGCAAATTGCACTGTCAAGTAAACACAAGTAACAAGTGCTCTATTTGGCGATGTCCTTTTGCGTCAAAAATTTGCCTAATACTAAATCTGTCTAAGCACCTTATCTTTCTAAATACCAAATGAAACACTTTACCATGCGCCGAAACTTGAGAAAAAGGGGCACGCGGAGCCGTTCTTAGTGCTTCAATGGCACTCCATAAAGCCATTTGGCCCGCTCCTTCTTGCAGAATCTGACACCATCATCTTTCATTATACGCCAGGGCGCAAATATGCATCACAGCTGCACATTCGTGTCCATTTTTAGCATGGTCCACAAGCTCTTTCCCATCAATTCAACGGCGGACGAATCTTTTGCCCCTGTAAAGATGCTTTGCCGCATAGTGGCCAAACAAAAGCGCCCCAGGAAAAAAATTCAGCCAGCGGAATAAAACCAAACTGGACCTACATATATAGAGATACCTACAGTATGTGCCACTTGAGTGCAATTAGCGGATTAGTTTATACTGTGCTGCAAATGACGTTTTAAAAATCACCCCATGCATTTTAAATGGGTCTACAAAAGTGCCCCAGGAAAAAAATCCAGCCGGCAGAATTAAACTACACTCGACATATAGCTTGAGAACGTTGTCGGGATTGAGTGCCTAAAGTGCAAATCGCGAGAAACGAGCCATTGCTCAGCAATCGATTTTTAAAAAATGCTGCCCATAGAGTTACGCCAACCGCATCGCCCCAGGGTTGGCTTCACCGCAGTAGTCGATGTCCCAGATTGCTGGACTTGCAGATACACTAATTGAAATACTTTCTACGTAATAACACACACTCACGGCACGGAGGAACCACGACCGTAAACATGGCGCGGCTGCCCGGCGATGCTGTCGCCGCCTCGCGGATCAAGGTTCAGTGCATACCCCCTAATAGATTATTCCCAACTAATCATTTATTTATACCGAAAACCACCACTGAAAGGATGCAAGTCCTCTCGCCAATCGAGAGTTCACTTTGTCAGTTAACGAGCTTTGCCAAGCAACTTTAGTTAATAGCGATGCCATAAGAGTTTAACTACCTTTAATACGCTGATCATAAGACACAGCATTTTTTTTTACTGCACACTACATTCCTTCGTTCAATTCCTCTGGTACCTAAAATGCCTTGTAGCATCCTTCCTTTCTACTCTACACAAAGTTATATTCGTTTTCACCGTTTACGTTTCTGCTTCCCCTGTACGGGAAACATAATATTGTGCGCTAATTCGGGCCCACCACTCTAAAAATCGTCATTCAGTGTAACAGTATGTCACACGCCTTGAAAAGTATTTCGCATAAATTACACTTACGACCGATAGCGCGCTCGACAATAAAGTGCACTTACACCGTTTCATGGCAGAGTTTTTAAAACAATAACGTATAAATCGTCTACAACCGCAAACAAGTGCCGCAAAATGAAATTAGCGATGAAAAACATGCGCATCGCTTCGTGTCCTACGAGAGCGCTAAAAGACCATAGTATTTTGAGGAATATCGCTCTTTAGCAGAGGCGGCGAAAAAACGTTTACTACTCACCGACAAGGCCGCCAGTGTCCAAACAACGACGAAGCGCTTGCGCCTCCGTGAAGCCTCCGTGAAACGGCCGCTTCTTTTCTGTTTTCTCACTCACATCCGATTACCAGCGCACAGCTCGCGCGACGAACGCGAAAAACGACTGTCTACAGAACCCAGAGAACGTTTGCACGTCAAGGTCATGCTCGCCGCCTTGCGCAACGCTCTCTCTCTCTCTCTCATTCGGGAGCGAGAACAGCGACAGTCCGGCGCCAAAGTCCCGGGGACGCAGACACGGAGACGCCGGCGAAGCTGTGAGGTGAAACATTCCACTGCGAAGCCAGCGGTACCGAAACTGCGAACGTCTGCGGAGTCAACGCGCGTCGAACGTGCTGGCTGTGCTCTTGGGCTTGCCGCCCCTCGAAAGCGCCGGCGCCATAATCGGTCGTGTACTGATAATGGTGCTTGCCGGGGGCACCTTTCTTCAGCAGCGTGTCTTCGGTCAGCGGTGTGTGTGTGTGTGTGTGTGTGTGTGTGTGTGTGTGTGTGTGTGTGTGTGTGTGTGTGTGTGTGTGTGTGTGTGTGTGTGTGTGTGTGTGTGTGTGCGCGCGTGCCTGCGTGCGTGTTTGAGTTGTATGCATGGGTGTGTGAGTTCCTTTGTGTGCGTGCTTTCCTTCGTGTACGTGTGTGCGTGCGTCTGTGCGGGTATGTGTGCGCGCGTCTGTGTGTGTGCCTTCGTGTGTATTTGTTACTGGTTTACACGTGTCTCCGTGCAGGCGCCGACCCAGGTCTAGGGGGGATGTCCTGACACCCCCCACCCTCTGATATATGCATCACCCCTCGCTGACACTGATGGCACTGTCCCAAAAAATGTGGCCACCAGCATTCTTCAATAGTATTTTTCGCAAGTACCAGTGGTAGCAGCCATGTAGAAGTAAAGCTAGCTCGCTCACAAGCTTAGCTGTTTTCTGTAGGGTTGTGGTGTCGCGAAGTTCCCGTAGTTATTTTTTCTCATGAACACCTTGGACCTCCTCGCGCCGGCCGTGCCTTACTCGTCCCATCGGCGGCGTCGAGCGAATGAGGGTACGTCCCTTCTGTCTAGCACGCCCATGTCCGCGCGAGCGCCTTCGCGCCTGATTAACTTAGATCCCCCTCGGGGTGTCATCGGTTTCCTCTCACCGGTACCTGGAAATGATAGGGGTGCAGCGTAGCGCGTTCACGCCGGAGCAAGAAAGCTAACAAAGAGGAGAGGCGGCGACAGCTGCGGGGGGAATGCGGTTTGCGTTTGCCTCTTGCGTGGTGTGGTGCATCGGCTCCGTCAATTACTGACGAAAGCCACGGTCAATTTCGTGCAACCCCATCAATTTTGCTTCCATCGGACTCCTAAAGCTGCCCGGCACCCGAGGACACCAATCTGATCCAGGTGGGCCCATTTTTGGCAAACTTAGAGCAATTTTCCGTTCCGACCTCGCGCAGCCGACGCTGAGCCTAACGGCTACGTCGGCGCGCGGGTGAGAACGGACCGCTCTTGCAAGATGGCGGATCTCTCTGCTCAACGCGGTTACGATCCCGACGCCATGGCGTGGACGACGATCCCGGTCCCCGAGGGACAGCAATCTGCGGCTGCGGACCCCATCCGCAACGAAGAACTCTTTCGTATGGTTGCGCGCAAAGTTATAAGCGCAAAGTTATAAAATGGCTCCATCGGCCCCGCCCGCCGGCAAGGCACCTTCAACTCAGACAGGATCCGCCACGCGTGCGGCACAAGGATCCGGCGCGAAGCGCAGCAAGCCTACAACGACGTGGAAGCCTAAGCCTCTGCCTCGACCACACCCAGAAGACTTTGTCGTCATCATCAAGCCTCGTGAGCGAGTGGCGCTACGACACGTTTTTCAACGTGGCGCGCTCGACGCCGCCTTCTCCACTCTCGTCGGAGTACAAAAGGCGGCGACGCTCAACCTGCTTCTCTCGCCGGAGCAGAACCTCATCATCGCTAGCACGCGGCAGGCCCAAACGGGGGACCAGCTGCTCGGCGACTTCGAGCTACAAACTGACAAAGGCAAGATGGCCGCCCACGGCCACCTGAAGCAACATGGCGAGGACGTCTGCTACGGCGTGGTCACGGTCGGCAACGACGAGACGACCGACACCCTACGCCAGGCTCTGCAGTGGCGCGCAGGCGAACTCTTGGATATACGAAAATTCGGCACATCGAACAAGGCTTGACTCACCTTTGCTGGCAGAGTCAAGCCTCGCTACATTCATTACAACTCAGAAATCACCTTCGTTCAACCCTATTACCGGACCATTCCGGCCTGCGGACTGTGTGGCACCGTTGGACACCGGGCTGATTCGTGTCCCAACCCAGCCAATGCAAAGTGCGGCCTGTGTGGACAGCAGGGGGACCTAGTGGAGGGGGTGCGGACCCCTCACGAGTACAACCCAAAGTGCGCGGTCTGTGGAGGAAGCCACGCCACGAACTCGCGCGAATGTAAAGCCAAGTACAGACAACCCAAGATGACCACCCTTCAGCAGAGCGGCCTCCCCAAGTCGGGGAAGAAGACTCGTCATCATGCGGCGTTCTCGCGCGGCGGATCACGCCACGTCGACGTCACAACCCAGCAGGCGCCACCACGTGGAGGTGACGTCCAGGGCCAAGCGGCGCAGCAGCCGCCACCACACGACGGCAAGGGGAACCGCGGCCAGCAGCAACAGCAGCGAAAGTACGTAGCGAAAGGATGCGGGAGCCTGTGCCTGGGCGAAACCAGTGAAATATATGGCAAACAGGTGAGCGGTACCGGTGGGGCAGCCTCCCCTTTCCAATCCCCCCTCCCTCTCCTACTTTAATTGCTGAGGAGATCCATAAGCACACGGAGCCTCTCCGCGCTAAAATTGCGACCCTTGTGGCTCAACTCTCCAACCCAAAGTCTGCTCCTACCTCCCCCTCCGCCTCCAATGCGGAGTCCATGGATAGTGAGATTACGCTGCCGAAGCCGTCGGGCCATGATTCTTTTGAGACTATGGAGGCGCGCCTCAGCGCAAAAATGGAGCTCCTGATCGGTACCGCGATGGCCCAGATGCTCGCGAAAATTGATGAGCTGATCAAGAGTTAAGTTAATCAAGCTCTCGCTGCGCAACTCCGCACGCTGCGCAAAGCGGGTCCCCTTAGGGACGTATCCGGACTCCCCTCCAAATTTTCGCGTCGCATTGTAGACATTGACGATGACGAATACTGCACCCTGGCAGGCCTAGATGTCAGAACTCTGGTCCTGTTTACTGGCTCTGGGGCAGCTCCACTCACTCTTAACGCCCAACCTAACTATGGCGGGAACCCCTAAAGTTAGGCGTTCTGCCCCTTCCAAATCGGCGTCCCCCATCGTCATAACCCAGTGGAACTGTCGGGGCCTCCGCTCTCGCACCAAGAAAGCGGTCCTCCGACTTTTCTTCTCAACCTTTGAGCATCTGCCCGCGGTGGTTGCCCTCCAAGAGCCAGGGAACGGCGCCACCCTTACGAACTATTCGACGTTCCAACAGGACCCCTCGTCTTGTCTCTGCGTTCATCGAAATTATACAGCTAACAACGTCGATCTTGATCTCCAAACCGACTATTCCTACGTAATGGTGACTCTCCTCCCGCTCCGCAAACAGGACCCATCCATTCACATCCTCAACGTATACTGCTCTCCAAAACGTCTCATTCGCGGACCTCTTCAGTCGTGCGCTGAGAGTTGCGGGCCGGGACCCCCTCCTGATTGTGGGCGACTTCAACGCCCCCAGTCGGGTCTGGGGGTACCGCCGTGAAGAAAGCGTGGCCGCAAGTTGGCGGAGCTTACGTCCACGCTGGGCCTCACTCTTCACACTGACCCTGTCCACCCAACTCGGATTGGCAACTCCGTGACCAGGGACACCTGTCCGGATTTGACCTTCACACGCAACATTCAGTTCGCCGACTGGGTCAATACTGAGGAAACCCTCGGTAGTGACCATTGCCTCATCAACACAACCATTCGCACACGCCCCATGGCACGACCCTTCAAACAAGCCCACATCCCAGATTGGACGAAATTCAGACAAAATTGGCAGGACACTGTTCCCATACACACCCATGGCTACCAGGCCTGGTCCCAGCAATTGGTTTCTAGCTTGCGTTCTACGGAAACACACATCAAACTCTCAGAGGCGGTCTCGGATGTGGATAATCACCTCCTCCACCTATGGGAAGCCCGGCACAGTCTCGTCCGTCGATGGCGCCATCAGAAACACAATAGGAAACTAAAATCTCGCACAGCAGAGCTTACCCAGAAGGCGGTAGAGTACGCGGCCCAGCTCGCCGACTCGAACTGGGTTAGCCGCTGCAATACGGCTGCGCAACAAATGTCCAGCCGAAACACATGGCGTCTCTTTCGCGCCCCCATTGACCCCACACAAACCCGCACTGAAACGCAGAAACACTTGCAGCGCGCCATCCATGGCTTTGCTAGTAACACAACTCATCTAGCACACAAGCTCAGGGACCAATACCTGTGCACTACCCAGGATACCCGATGGACGGCATACTCATATGCAGGCTCTCAGAATGCCGAGCTGGATCAACCTTTCCAGCTCCACGACCTGAAGGCAGCCCTGGACAAAATGAAACGTGGCACTGCACCCGGACGGGACAAAATTACAGTCAAGCTGCTGGCAAATCTACCAGACTCGACTTACAATTCACTGTTGACATACTTCAATTCTATCTGTCTGGGAGAAGTGCCCCTCTTTATCGTTTGGAAGACAGCACTTGTCACCTTTATTCCTAAACCTGGCAAAGCCGTAAATCCGGACAACCTCCGCCCCATCTCTCTCACCTCTTGTGTGGGCAAGTTAATGGCGACGATGGTGCGGGACCGGTTGTCTACTTTCATGGAAGACCATAACACATTTGCGGACACCATGTTCGGGTTTCGCCCCCACAGATCCGCACAGGATGTCCTCCTCCAACTTAATCGGGAAGTCCTAGACCCCATCGAATGCCCCCATAACGACATGGTGGTTCTGGCCTTGGTCCTTAAGGGAGCATTCGACGTCACTCATGAAATCATCCTAATTCATCTCTCTCAAACCAACTGCGGGCGTAACGCTTTTCAGTACGTCTTACAATTTCTAACACAGAGACGCATACTTGCACATACAGGACACCGTACACTCTGTGGTCCAGAGGTACACCACAGGGCGCTGTCCTGTCCCCCCTATTGTTCAATCTGTCCATGAAGAACTTGCCTGCCCAGCTGGAGGCTGTCCCGGGGCTGCAACACGCACTCTACGCGGACGACATCACCATCTGGGCCACGCAAGGCTCTTTGGGAGACATACATGCCAACCTGCAGCAAGCGGCGACCATAGGGGACCGATATGCTCACGCTTGTGGCCTCCAATGTTCCCCCCAAAAGTCTGAATTCGTGCATCTCCGCCCCTCGCCCAAATCCAAAATTACTCTCTCTCTAGAGTATGGTCGAATCCCTGAACAACCTAAAATTAGAGTCCTCGGACTTTTCATCAACCAACACCGCCGGTCCGACACAACACTAGGGAAGCTACGGAAGGTGGGAGACCAGGTGGGCCGCATGGTCCGCCGGGTTTCCAACAAGCGTGGGGGTCTCAGATGCAAAGATGCCTTGCGGCTGGCCAATGCATTTGTGACTAGTCGAATCTTGTATTCGACTCCATACGTCCATCTCCGCAAGCATGAGCAGGACGCCCTTGAGGTCATCCTCCGACAGATGATTAAGCGGGCCCTTGATCTCCCGGTCAGCACCTCTAACCAGCGCCTTCTGGGCCTGGGGATGGTGAATACGTACCGGGAGCTCAAGGAATGTCATCTTACCAACCAAATCACACGTCTTTCTCAGACACTTTCGGGTCGCCGCCTCCTTGCCCGACTACAGCTCCAACCTCTCAGACAGATGGAAGAGCGCGTACGTACGCCACAAGAATGGCGCTATGCCCTGCACGTGCGCCCTCTTCCCAGGAACATGGCACGCACACACCATGATGGCAGACGCCTGGCTCAGCCGGAGGCTCTGGCGCGCCATTATGATTCCAAACCCGGCGTTTTCTACGTGGATGCCACCGGCCCACACCATGGGGGATGGTTCACGGCCGCGGTGGTCTACGAAGGCAAAACAGTTAACGGCCTTAGCTTTCGCGCTAGAGACATAATACATGCGGAGGAAGTCGCCATCGCGTTGGCTGCATCCGATTCTCGCTCTCAAACCATCATTACCGACTCGTGAGGGGCCTGTCGGAACTACTAACAGGGTGAGATACCGTTCCTGGCCTATCGCGTCCTTCAATCTAGCTGCCGAACCGGGGACCCCGACCCCCGATATGTCGTTTGGGCTCCTGCTCACATGGGATTAGGGGGAAATGAGGCAGCGGATGCTGCCGCCCGCGCGCTTTCTCACCGGGCTCCTGTCTTCTCTGTCCCCGCCGATCAGGACTCCACCCCCAACCCGATCTACTCGTATACAGAAATTACAGCTTACTATCAATCCGGCCACGAACTCTACCTCCGCCCGTGTAGAGGCCTCAATAAGGAGGAGGAGCGTCTCCTGCTCCGTCTCTTCACGAACACTATGCTGTGCCCGGCGGCTCTTAAAGATTTCGATCCGGCCTTTACTAGATTTCGATCCGGCCTTTACTGGAGCTTGCCCGCACTGTGCGGAGAAGTCTTCGGACCTCTACCCCATGGTGTGGGCTTGCCCATCCAACCCTGCATTTTCCCCTTACCCAACCCTACCCGGGAGGACTGGGAGGCTGCCCTGCTTGGCTGCTCAGACCTACGGGCCCAAAAGGCTCTGGTTAAGCGCGCCCAGGCGGCGGCTACCGCCAATGGGGTCCCGTACTAGGGACTCCATCTAGTGTTTGTAAGGGGCGGCCTCTTCAGGGTCGTCCCGAGCATACCTCCTCGTACGTTTTGTCGTACAATTAAAAGTTTTTCACCACCACCACCACAGCAGCAATGTAAAGCCCAGACCACACGTACGCTTGCGGACGCGCGTAAGCTCGCGTCTACGCGCCTTGCGGTTGCCGCGCATAGCGAGGAATGGCGGTTTGCATCCACAAATACGCGCGACAGCGCGCGCTCACTGGCCTCACTTGTTTACACCTTGGCAGCGTATTTCGTTGTTGGCAGTGCTTCAAAATGCTTCGATATCTATAAACGTAATTGTTATCTTTTTAGAGCTGCTAGATCAGCACAAAAAGTGAAAAAGAAGCACTTTCTTGCATGGTATAATTCTTCTTAACTGAGAGTTGACTGTGCCGCGCCGTCGCTGCGTAGCCAGCCGCGCCGACGCGAGGCAGCCCAGGCGCGCGATAACTGAGAGGAGCTGATCACCGAGATCGCGCCGCGTTTCGACGTGTACGCGCCGTACCGCACCGTCTGCGCATGCGTGGGCGCGCGGACGCGAGCTTGCGCGCGTTTGCAGCGTACGTGTGGTCTGGGCTTAATACAATGTAAAGCGGGATCGTGCAAAAGCGGAGAATTCGTCGCAGGACCATGAGTCCTAGGAAGGACGTCACCGTGTGCAGTCGCTCACGCCAGAGAAACTTCACATGATGATGATGATTTAATGGCATTCCCTTTGAAACGGGGCGGTGACAAATGGTCACCTAGCCTACTTGATTTAATCAGGTACCCTATACATGTTCCACAGCGACGCTGTATATGCCAGGGCGAATTGGCCTCCGTGCCCAGCATGGCCCTCCACAGAAACCAGTGCGTATTCGCGAAAAAAAAGAAAAAAAACGAGTTGTAGAAGAGTTAGGAGCAAGAGGAGAAGGCATGTCTTTCACCTCGGAGTAACACGTATTGGTGACGTACAGAGCGGGCCACTGTTAAAGGGAACACCTGAGCGCGTGGCGTCTGCTCGGCGCCACCGCCGGCCGGCTGCTGCAACGCACTAGTTCAAAACATAATGCTTACTTAAACGGTAAAATATCTCACTTAAAACGGTATACGGGACAAAAATGACATGAAAAGCATTTATTGAGCTGAACTGAATAGAAAGGTGTCTTCAAGTGGTACTCTTGCTTGGTTTTATCCAGTCTGTGATGGACGTTTGGCGCTTCTGTGCAAATCGGCGAGCACCCACAAACGACGTCATCTCACCTAATGACCTTAAAAATTCTTCTGTGCTTTCGTGCTGCTGGAAGAAGTTCACTACGGATAGTCTACTACGGAGTTCAAGCAGGCATTTGCCGCCTCACAGGTAATAGCCTGTAGGACGCGTATGATGACGCGAGGTCACATGCTCCCGCTGAGAAACGGCATTGACCAGTAGATTTTCACCTTTTTTTACTGTTTTGTTTCCTCCTCTTGTTATTGCCTCTGTCCACCGACGATGTGCGCCGCAGGCGTCGACTAGGTTGCCTCGATGCGCGCGCACCGAGGCGCGGCGCATAGAGGCACCCTAACCTTCAGGATCGGTAGCGGTTGTGGTCACTTCGAATGTTCGTCTTAACCGAAGAGTACGTATGAAGGCTGTTTCACATGATGCGACCTCGCACCAGAAGTGCGATTTCCGTCGCATGCGACAAAAATCGCAGTCGGCTGCGACCAACCGGTTGGTCGCAGCGATCGCTGCGTTTTTCCGTCGAAATTGCGCCGAGAGCTATTTCGCGGTTTGTTTAGGGAAATGGCGTCGTTCGCTCAACGCAACGTTTATAGATAATTTTTTGTCTGTAAATGTTAGCTCAACAGGCCTAGAATAGTGCAACTAATTGAGTGGTGCCGTGGATTGCGCAAGCGGTACGTACCATCAGCACCGACACGCGAACAAGGCTGAAAAAACCCGTAGGTCAGATTCGGAACTGTGATTTCTATGCGTTTGTTGACACGCTACGTTGCTAATCACGCTACGCTCCTTTTTTTTTATTGCGATAGCAATTATATGGACACTTCAACCGGATTTCTGCCGTCGTCGTCGCCGTCGCCGTGAGGTTCCGTATAGATAAAATCTTCGCCGCGCGCCGTATGCCCCAGCGGAAGCGTGGGGGGACGCGCGCTGTCACGGAGAGCGAACGCACTCAATCTCCCACGCGCAAGCCAGGAAGCGGGAAGCCAGCGCCGGAGGGAGCATGGGGAGGGCGCACTTCTACGCTTCCAACAACCGCGCTCGTCGTTCGTTCGACCGCACCGTCTCATATCTCCACACGGCTCTGACCTTTATGCCGCTCAGTTTCCGTTGATAGACCGCACGTACCTTCGCCCGGCGAAGGTACGTTGCGCTGCCAGCGTTTTGACAGTCGTTGGCTGCAGTCATTCAGTGTGATCTATTCATGTTTGTTTGTGCGCGCTCACACCACGCTTGTTCATTCAGTTAGTAATAGTCGGGCCACATTTTCCAACGCACGCTACACATGCAATGCTGCCCAGATCGGCAGTGCAGCACTACAGGTGTGTCCCTTCGCACGCGCTGCCCACGGTAAGCGCTTCTCATCAACACCACCGTTTCACACGCGCCTTCTCGTGGTCATCGAGTCTCTCTTCATGTCGGTATACTTACGCCGCAGCACACCTGCTTACTTAATCAGCTCATGTTTACTACAATTCATATTGCTACCAAGGCCGCTCACCTTACTTCGTATGACATTGCTGTGTTGCTATCGCATTCATTGCTTCGCCCTTAAGGCGAAACTGTGACATTTTTTTTTATTGCGATACCAATTATATGGACACTCCAAAGCAGATTTCTGCCGTCGGCGTCGCCGTGAGGTTCCGTATGACGTCAATGGAGATGAAATCGTCGCCGCGCGCCGCCGAACGCTGTATGTGCGAGTGAAAGGGTGCGAGGAACGCGCGCTTTCACGGGGAGTGAACACACGGCGGAGAACAAACGCGCGTCCTGTGCCGTGCTCCCTTAAGGGCTGAAGAAGTAGGCGTCTCTTTCCTCCTTTACAATCACCATATATGTAGAGCAAACGCGCCTTCTTCTGACGCACGAAAGGCCGTGGGGGGGAGGGAAGGGAGGCGACGTTTAGCTGCGGCACCAAGTGCCTATTTATATCAGAGCAACAGTCACCAACGCCGCACGCATTTTGTGCGAACGCGGGCAAAACGCCGACGGCGTCGACAACAGTTCTGCGTGTTGCCGGTGCTGCTGCATGTCCAAGTTTATACAGCTGATAAAGCTACTATCATTACTCCGTATAGCTCTCTACAAATTTGCTATCGCAATTGATGCTTCGCCTTTCAGGTGAAACTGCGACAACTTTTTTTTACGTTGGCTACGAGGTGTCCCTCATAAGAAGACATGGCCTTCGGATGTCTTCCCAATTTTCTTGTTGTACAAGCTACTCGCGATATACGAAAACGAGACAGTTGTTGCGCGGTATGCTTTCACGAACGGAACAATTTATAGAACATGCAACTACGGACAAGTGCTGCGTCAAATGGTCCCGCTGTACGCGCGACAATTTAGTTTCAGTCGGGTGATTTGGGCTTTGACGCGCATTTTAACGCGAGAGCGTTAGGGCCCCGTGTCGCAAAAAATCCTACGCCAGCCTGGATGACGGCGTCCGTGGCGGAAAAATCACCGTCAACCACCCCGACCGCGCAGGCCCTCCACGTGGTGCAGGGTTTTGGTGAACAAAAATTGAATTTCTGACAGAGAAATTCGTAGGAAAAATAGTAAAGTACGACTTAACCACAACTTACAGAGGTGGTGGCGTCGGATTGTAATTTGAATGCACGAGTAAACATATGTTACGAGAAAACTCAAACACAAAACCCTTTTACAGCATTTCTACCATTCCAACAGGACGCGCTCGGGTAATTTACTTGCAAAAATGATATGCAGTTGGCGCTGTCATCCTCGGCAGCACAAATTGGGACTTTGGTAGGGAGCCTACATGCAACGCCGTTTTAGGGTGGTGACAACACCAAGATTTTGACCGCTATTTACCGCCAAATTTGGTGGGTAGCCATTTTGGACCCCAGTCTTTCTGCCTTTTTTGTCACGCTCTGATGTACTGATGTTGGCACGCGTTCTATTCAATTTCTTTAATTTAGTTTTGCGCCAATGCGCACAAGAAACCTGCATACATCTTTAATATACTAGTTGTATTTACCTTTTACTTTAACACATCAAACTTACTTTTCTATTGCATGTCGTGCGACACACGAAAAGCAACAAGTTATAAGGCATGATGGCGTGCTCGTGGTAGCATTATCTCACGCCAAGAACGTGAACTGTACTAAGCATTGTCGTTGCCTTCCAGTTGTACATAATATATAAAAGGTGGTTTTCGAAGTGTGCTGTAATGAAGACTGTCCTTACTAGCCTGTTTAACTAAAACGTGGACGTGCCGTGTACGGCGCTCAGACGCGCCATTTTTCTCTAGCTGCTGAGGCTAAAGTTTATTAAAAGAAGTTAATTATTGCCTGCCTAATGCGTTTTGGACACGCGTGCGCATCGGGTTCGTGGCAATAGCAAATTAATAAAATGATAAAAAAAAGGTGCTAGGCCTTCACATTTTCACATAAGACGACTTATATTGCGTCTGGAAAAACGTTTTCCCAGCAATGCACTTCTGTTTAAAAGTGAAGCCGACTTTAAGGGGATCCGTGTAAGCTTGGGCTTTGTAAGCGCGCTTTCCCACGTTCTTTATTGCGGTGAAGTCAAACGAAACAAAAATGCGATGCGAACGGAGTCCGATTACGCTATCGCGTTCCACTCTTAAAGGCGAAGCTTAAGCGTCCTCCAATTTTTCCCCAATTAATTCTCATTTCAAGGTTCTGTTACTTCAGCTGCGAGACGCGACTGCTTATCAAGCTCGCAAAGTGAACGTGCAAACGATATATCGTAATGAATGTTCTACAATAGCATATTCAATGTTTTGACTGGGGAATAAACAGCCACGTCAGTTTGTTTTCGAAGCATTATTTCAATAGCTTTACCTCATTTTTCTGATGTATAATTTTTATCCTGCACAAAAACCAATAAACCTTCAATGTGTTGCACACTTTGTATTTTTACTGCACCTGTATTAACCCTCACATTAAGAGGTAATAGCATATTGTGCTTACTTCAGAGCATCGAATTTCTTTTGCTTATGCTGGTCGTAACATATCGCAGTATTTTAAGGAACGACTTCGCCATAAACGTCCTTACCTTTCCTTGCTTCCCTCTACTTCCTGTAAAACATATGCAACAATGCGAAAAGCAGACAAACACCCTGTTTTTATAAGCAGTTGATAACACATTAAACAAAAGCAGATCAAAATTGTGCAGTGAAGTCAGCCAGTTACGTCCCTTCCTGTGAACGATAGCATCTTTTCAAGTGTGGGTGGTTCTTGCATGTCCACAGCTCATAAAGTATGCAGACGCATCACGAGGCATATGCCGTGCTCAACAAGATGGAGGCAATGTTGCTAATGAGTTTGCAATCACATGTATTACTGCATAAACTCGTATAACCATATCCCATCATTACTCAGCCGAGCTTGCTCTGACTTTTATTCAGCAACATTCTACTCAGTCGAGCTTGTTCCGAGACATATTCACCAGAATTCTACTTAGCCGAGCTAGCTCCGATTCATGTTCACTAAAATTAAACCACGTCCTGGCCGTGACGTCAGTCGGGAGTTCTCGCCGCTAATACGTATAAAGTCGACCTCTAAGTATACAGTGGCTTTGGTAGCTGCTGCGTCGCTTCGGGACCTAAAGTATGGGAATGAGTCAATCGATAACCAGTGAACAGTCTATCGAACCAATTCAAACCAACATATAAACGATACATCCGCTGCGGCACTTTTATTAGCTCCTGTGTCGCATTGGAACGTAAACTGAATGAATCAACCAGAGACTAACCAATGAACAATCAATCATCGCTTAATCCAATTCATCCCTTACATCTCTTTAATTGAACCTGCCTCACATTGGGAAGTAAGCTGAACGAGCCAGTCAAACGACTAATAACCACTTTAAAACTAAGCATAAATCAATCCTGCCTACCACCAGATCGCCTTCAGAAGCTGGAGCGTCGCCTTGAGATGTAAAACTGAGTGAGCCTATCAATCGAACACTCAGTGAGACAAGTTCATATGCTAATGCGCCCTTACTACATCATGCGTCATCTTAGGACGAAGACAATAACGAGTCACTCAATTGACCAATCTATCAATGGTACAAATCCACCTATTATGGCACCTTGTACCTTGATCACTTCGCGACGTTAACTGCATAAACCGACTAACCAATCACCATTCACTTAAACCCATCAACTACAGTGCCTTCACAAGCTGTAGCGTCGCTTAAGTGCGTAAACATAAGTGAACCAAAAAACTCAGCAATCAATCAATCAATTACACAAACAAACAAAATCATACACCGCAACGCCTCTTAAAGCTCGCGTCGCTTTGGGACCGCAGCTGAAAGAAACAGTCAATGAGAAATCGCTGAACTACTACTCAACACACCAATTGTTAAGAGTTGTTAGAGGAGTCGGTCGACTGTCAGCAATAAACGCCGCGGAAGTATCAAGGCTCATCAAGATGGCTAACGCTGCATCCATCAATCAATGCATCAATCAATGGGATAAATCAACTACGGCATCTTTACTAGCTCCACGCCGTTCAGAAACGAAAACATGACCCCCCCCCCCCCCTAAAACACGCAATGAACCTACAACCAAGATCATTCATTGATATATAAGGTCGAGCTCTAAGTATACAGTGGCTTTGGTAGCTGCTGCGTCGCTTCGGGACCTAAAGTAACTACGGCACTAACACGCAATGAACCTGTAGCGCCCACCGACGCTGCTAAGCGGGGACGCTTAGGTCGGCGCTCTTGGCCAGCGCTTTGGGGCTGGCTGCGAATGACGACGACAATAAAGTTGGGCAGCGCGTGCTATCGGCGCAAGCACCGCACGCGCCAGTCGGTTCTAAAAGCCTGCCGAGCTGGTCTCCTTGTTCTGGCGCTCCGCTGCGACCCCTCGGTTCCCGACAGTGGTGACTCCGGCCTAAGAGATGACCGACCCCAGCAACCTCCCGCCCTCAGGCAACCTCCCGCCTGACGCTACCTCGCGCCCACGGGACGTCGCAGCTCTACAGCTCCACCTGCCCACGTTCTGTCGCAAGAACCCGCAGGTTTGGTTCGCCCAGGTCGAAGCCATCTTCGATCTGCAAAACATCACCTCGGAGATTTCGCGGTTTCGCCACTTACTTTGCAACCTGTCTCCGGAGGTAGCTCAAGAAGTGGCAGACGTTATCGCTGCACCTTTGAGTGATGCCCCGTACCAGCAACTGAAGCAGAGCATTTTAGAACGCACCACGGCGTCCGAGAGCGCGCGCCTCCAGCACCTGCTCACATCCGAGGACCTTGGAGATCGCCGCCCTTCCCAGCTGCTCAACAGCATGCGACAGCTCTTGGGCACAAGCAAGGTCGACCCGAACGGTGCGCTGTTGAGGGAGCTCTTCTTGCAGCGCTTACCACAGTCCACCCGCCTTGTCTTGGCTGCTACAGAGGACTTGACCCTCGACCGCCTCGCCCAGCTCGCTGATCGAGTCCACGACGCGACTTCTCCTTCAGTCGCCGCCCTCTCTTCAACGCCACAGTCCCCAATCATAGCCCGCTTAGAGTCCCGGATCGACCAGCTCGCCGTTTCCATCGACGCCCTTCGGACGTCCTCCCATGCCCAGCGCGGCTCTACCTCATGTCCCAGCCGCCGTCCCTCTTCCCCGACCAGTCGCCGCTCGCACAGTCCTCGACGCTCGCCTATCTGCTGGTACCATCGCACTTTCCAGCACCGCGCCCGTCGGTGCAAGTCCCCATGCGAATGGTCGGGAAACGCACCGCGAGATCACTGACGGCGGCATGTGACCTCGCCTTACAACCCGGCCGCCTTTTATAGTCACGGATCGCATTTCCGGCCTGCGGTTCCTTGTAGACACGGGTGCCGAGGTCAGTGTACTGCCGTCCTCCAAGCGTGACCGCGTTTTTAAGTCACCTGGACCTACGCTACGCGCGGCAAACTCTACCTCCATCGCCACGTATGGTCTGCGGTCCCTCACTCTCGACCTTGGCCTGCGGCGCACGTTCCGGTGGGTCTTCATCGTGGCCGACGTTCATCAGCCTATCCTCGGCTCCGACTTCCTGACCCATTTCGACCTCGACGTCAGCATGCGCCGCCATCGCCTGATTGACAGCAAGACGCGCCTCTCCATCGCTGGCGTTCTGTCGGCTGTCGCTCCCACTGGCATCCGCACGCTGATCCCTTCATGCCCGTACGCTCGAATCCTCGCAGATTTCCCTGAAGTGACGAGGCCCTGCAATTTAAATCAGCCACCCAAGCACAGCGTCACCCACCATATTGTCACGCGTGGTCCGCCCGTCGCAGCTCGTCCACGCCGCCTCTTCGGTGAGCGTCTGGCCATTGCTAAACGGGAATTCGAGCACATGCTCCAGCTAGGTATTATTCGCCCTTCCTCCAGCAGTTGGGCCTCCCCACTGCATCTGGTGCCCAAGAAAGAACCGGGTGACTGGCGTCCGTGCGGTGACTACCGGGCGCTCAACGCTCACACGGTCCACGATAGCTATCCCCTTCCACACATCCAAGATTTCACAGGCCATTTGGAAGGATGCAAAATCTTTAGTAAAGTGGACCTTGTCAAGGCCTATCACCAAATCCCCGTTGAGCCTGCCGATATCCCGAAGACAGCCATTACTACACCCTTCGGCTTGTTTGAGTATGTGCGCATGCCCTTTGGGTTACGCAACGCAGCTCAAACGTTCCAGCGATTCATCGCCGAGGTAACGCGTGGCCTCCCGGCTGTATTTGCCTACATCGACGACATCCTCGTCGCGAGTCCCAATCCACAAGATCACGAGCGTCACCTCCGGGAACTCTTTCAACGCCTTCAACAATTTGGCCTGGTTGTAAACCCCCAGAAATGCGTATTTGGGTCTTCCGAGCTCGAGTTCCTGGGACACCACATCTCGGCGCTGGGAATACGCCCTTTGCCCTCTCACGTCCAGGCCGTGAAAGACTTCCCAGCACCCACTACCCTACGCCAGCTGCGTGAGTTCCTCGGCCTAGTGAATTTCTCCCGACGTTTTATTCCGCACTGCGCTGAGCTTCTACACCCACTGACTGACCTTCTTCGCACGACCAAGGGCTCCTCATCTGCGATTTCCTTGTCTCCCGAAGCGGACGCTGCTTTCAGGGCTGCTAAACAAGCCGTCGCCGATGCGGTACTTCTCGTACACCCGAGAACTAACGTGCCAACCCGCATCATGGTGGATGCTTCCAGTGTGGCCATCGGCGCTGTTCTCCAGCAGAAAATCAACTCCGAGTGGCGCCCACTGGGTTTTTTCTCTCGAAAGCTCCAACCTGCCGAGACTCGCTACAGCGTTTTTGGCCGCGAGCTGCTCGCCATCTACACCACCATCCAGCACTTCCGACACTTCTTGGAGGGCCAGCCATTTTATGTTCTCACGGATCATAACCTCTCGTGTATGTCTTCCGTACAAACTCTACCAAGTACGTCGCACGTGAACTTCGTCAACTGGCTTATATATCGGAGTTCACAACGGATATCCGGCACGTCAAAGGCACCGACAACGAGGCAGCTGATGCCTTTTCACGCATCACCTCCCTTGGCACTTCTACATCGACTGTGGATTGGGAAGGTCTAGCTCGTGCGCAGATGGCAAACCCTGAGTTGCAAGCGCTGCGTGACCATCCCCGTTCCCTCCGTCTACAACTCGTTCCTCACCCGTTTGTGCCTGGTTCCCTCTGGTGCGACATGTCAGCGGCGGCACCTCGACCCTTCGTTCCGGCTGCCTTCCGTCGTGCGGTGTTCCAATCACTTCATGACATCTGTCATCCCAGCATCCGAGCCACGCAGCGCCTCGTTACAGAGCGGTATGTCTGGCCAAGCATTAACACCGATGTTCGCCAGTGGGCACGCTCGTGCCTCGCATGCCAGACCACCAAAGTGACCCGCCACACGAAGACTCCCACGCAGTCGTTCTTGCCACCTGGCTGCCGCTTTGACCACGTCCATCTCGATTTGGTTGGACCACTTCCTCACTCTCACGACTGCCGCTACATTCTAACAATGATCGACCGCTTCACACGTTGGCCCGAAGCCGTGCCCATTCCGGACATCACTGCGGAAACGGTCGCCAAAGCCTTCGTTTCAGCATGGGTTTCCCGCTTCGGCTGCCCCACTATTGTGACAACTGATCGCGGCCGGCAATTTGACTGCACACTCTTCACTTCGCTCAGCCGCCTGCTTGGCACTAAGCACTGCCGTACCACTGCATACCATCCCTGTGCCAACGGCATGGTTGAGCGGCTCCATCGCCAGCTCAAGGCTGCCCTCACTGCGCGCCTTGATCGCAACCACTGGGTCGACCACCTTCCTATGGTGCTTCTCGGCTTACGTGCCGTCCTTCGTCGTGAGCTTGGCTGTTCAGCGGCCGAACTCGTCTACGGCGCTCCCCTGCGGCTTCCTGGAGACTTGTTCGTTCCTTCGACCCCCTCGCCCCAGCCGCTACAGTACCTCCAACGCCTGCAGGACTGCATTCAGCAACTGCGCCCCGTACCGCCTCGATCATCGGACCACAGCATCTTTGTGCACCCGGACCTTGCGTCTTCGTCCCACGTGTTCCTCAGACGCGACGCTGTAAAGGCGCCTCTTACACCATCCTACGACGGACCGTACCGTGTCCTCACAAGACGCAGAAGTCCGCCACCATCGTTTTGAATGGTCGCGAAGAGGTCGTTTCATTAGACCGCCTCAAACCGGCCTACGTCGAGACGCCTCCCAAGGAGCTCCTCGTGGACGCCGCCGGCGCACCCGTCGATATGCTTGCAACTACGACAGCTCCTTCTCCGCCTCGTCGACGAGTACATTTCGCCGTTCCGTCTGGGTGGGGGGCCCTGTAGCGCCCACCGACGCTGCTAAGCGGGGACGCTTAGGTCGGCGCTCTTGGCCAGCGCTTTGGGGCTGGCTGCGAATGACGACGACAATAAAGTTGGGCAGCGCGTGCTATCGGCGCAAGCACCGCACGCGCCAGTCGGTTCTAAAAGCCTGCCGAGCTGGTCTCCTTGTTCTGGCGCTCCGCTGCGACCCCTCGGTTCCCGACAAACCTACAACCAAGATCATTCATTGATCGTCAAAATGGGACGTAAAAGTGAGTGAACGAAACAAACGAGTAATTAATGACCAATCAATCAATCTGTTCACAAAATTCATCCTCTACTATATCTTTACATGCTACATCAGCGTTTTAGTACGCAAGAACATCTAAACAAGAGACTAAAGAAATGGTTAATAAACGAATGCAACGAACCATCAGATCATTAAATTAATTTAATTTTAAGCATGCGATCACTCGTCTACAACTGCAACGAGGCGCGATCTTGTTTCGCGCCCAATTATAGGGCGCGCCTTCGCTTTCACCCCACGTGTTTCACCCGAATCCCGAATACATGTGCAAGAAGACACCGCAACAAACCCGACGGGAGCACTACTCTCGCTAAAGGAACGGCAGAAAGAGAGAGATCCCAGAACAAATTAGGCGTGCACGCATGCGATCACGGCCCGCGACAGCTGAAAATGTGAATGCGCGATTCAACAGCGAAAAAAAAAAGTTCGACCAGGGCAACCGCGGATGTAGGTCGCTTCTCTGCCGCTTCAAGAACTTTTTAAAATTAACCTAATTAGTGTTTTTGTCTTCTTCTTACTACATCAAATATAAAGTTAGGATCTACAATGTAGTGTTAAAAGCACATAACAATTTCAAGTTATTCAAATGAAACTTTCACCCCTTCTGAAGTAAGCTTGCAGTTTCATTTTGAACCATTGTTTTATTGTAAATCATTTTGCTTTAAACCGTACAATTAAAATGACACTCAAACAGGCAAAACCTTTTTTTAATGCAATATAATTGATATGGCAGTGCTTCAATTAGAACTTGTTAGAACTTCCGGCTAGTACGTTTGGCGCGGAATGACCTGGCTGCCTAATTTGGGTGCGTCCAGGTTATTTTGGGATACTTACGAGCAGTAGTCAGATTTTTTTTTCTTCGTTAACTTTTATTGCCACGAATTCTTCATACAAACAAACAGGAACACGAAAAGCTCCGCTCACAGTATTAGAAAATAATGTGTCCAATCTGACGTCTAGTTGGCGGAAGAGCCACACTCAGACATTATATTAATTATATGTTAAAGAGAAAGTAACATGCGCCATAAATTCTGAAAAAATAGCGCTATCACAAAAATGGGTTTACAAGCTTCAAACCACTGCATAAACATTATTAAACTAAGCAATAGGAGTGAATTATTTCCGGGGATATTGTGCGCCGCGGTATGTCTGTCACGCTGTAACTCCGGTGCCAATAAAACGTGCCTACGGACTCGATGGAGACGCAGAGCTATGTGGTACGTCATCCAGCTCCAGGTAGCGTCTCACGTGGGCCCAGCAGTCATCGGTGAGTTCGTCCAGTTGCGTTCGTCGATCCTCACGTGGCAGACACGTGACGCGCCCTTTGACGACTCCGGCCAGTCGCATGAAGTCATGCAAACCCTCTATTCTTTGGAACCGTCGTTGCACCAAGTCCGCTGCCTCGACCTGGCCGATGGACAGCACTTCGGCGAGCTCCGCCAGGAGCGCTGGATGACGGGAGACGCGATCCAAACCTGCAGCGCAGTGCCTGGATGGGAATAAATGGGATTCCTATCAGCGACGGTTGTATTGACGGTCAGGCTACAAAGACAGCATGATTGCATTAATTCGGCAGCTTTTAGAGAGGAAAGGCACCACGACCAGTTTCAAAGGCAAGAAGACGGTCGTCACCAACCCTCCCTGGACGCCCCAACCCCGTGAATAAAACAAGTACGACCAGTGCTGCGCGAATCTCGAAGGGGAGTATCAGCGATACCTGCTGAAGTACCGTTACATTAACAGTAGAAAATTGGCGACAATCGCAGTTGGCTCATGCAAAACACCAAGCGGGGCTGCTGTACTGTGACCTCTCTTGTGCAAAGCACGATGGTTAAGCCTTATGGACCCTATCCCGCGGGGCTCCACCAGCAGTTACCCAGACCACCACGCGGGTCCGAGGTTCCGTGCCCTCACAAGGACGATCAGCTGAGCCGCGTGTTTCGTGATTCCGACGCGGACACTCGTTCGGTCTCCACTGGACACGAGACAGAGCGCCGCAATAAGAAGACCACTACCTTGGGCGTTGGCCAACTGCCACACCCTATCCTCGGAGTGCGTATGCGCCGGAACTTACGCGATTCAAGGGTGGCACAACAGTATGAGAGAACGGCTGCCAACGACTGTGGTACCAGGGCAATGTTCCTTCAGCTCTATATAGCCTCGGAGGGCGACCCGAAACAGTACGACCACGCACGTGAAATAAGCCGCGTCCCCTTGGATTCCAGAGCACGGGCAGCGAATAGGTGTGCACCCGCCTCCGGTCCAGGACCATCGGCGGGCCCGCCCAGCAGAAGGGGTGACTGGGATAACCGTAATTCCGTACGCAACGCTACATAAGAGTTTTTCCCAGCGTGAAAGAAGCCCGCGAATACACGCAAGATTGCCGCTCGAGGCACTTCGCATGTATACACTCGCGGGCTTGTTTCACGCTCAGAAAAACACTTTTATGTAGCACGTATTGAGCAACAGAAAGATGTATAGGGAGCTTTTCATGTTGCCCCACAATTTTTTCATTGACACTTTTTATCTAATACATTTGACGAGGAGGAGAAATGATTGATTATGTAACTAGGCGATATACAAAAAATAATCTGAGTATCTCCAAGTGACGGAAAACAACGTTACCTTGGTGCTGTCCAGCTACGTGTCATAGGCATTATTTTTAATCTTCGCGATTGATAGTTGGGACACTGTGCGACCGCGCGGGTGTGCAACTTCGTTATGAAACAACGAAGAACAGCGAGAAATTATCTCATTTCCGGTAAGTTCACCGCATTCTCTCAATACATCTATAATCCGTCTTGGCTGTCCTGATGCGTTCACAAGCAGCGGCCCAACACGTCGCGCAAAGGTTACAGTGAACCTGCCGCCGGAACTATGCAAGCCACATTTCGGGCAACGCTCGCTGCTGTACGCTACAGCGGACGATTCTAAAGAACGAGAGGCAACGCTAATAACAAGTCAAAAAAACACCGCATATTCACGGGGTGAATGATGATGAGTGGGCGAAGCTCCGGAGGGAATCATCGGTAAACCGTGAATCTTCCGTGTAATTCGCCCAGTCTCGCCGCACTAAATCGAACGATTGACTTCCACCAATGACACGCGCCATATGTGACGTCATTCCTATTTTATAACAGCGCCCTTCAGTATAATTGCACCATCTCCCGCTTAAGGGGACGCTAGCACAAACGCGTTAGAAATGTGCAGTGGTTAGCGCCGCGCGTTCGGAAGCGAGGGGTCCCTGGTTCGATTCCGCGCTACCGGACACAACTTTCGGAATTTTTTTTTCTCATAAAAGTAGACGTGGCTACCTACTACGACGACTACTACTACTACAGAGCAGGGACAGACCCACACCCTAAGGAGCTTCGCCCCTAAAAAATTATTTAACGCTGACGCCGAGAGAGTTATGTTGAAAGAAACCCGATGCCCGAGAGCGTGAGAACCAGTGTTCCTATTTTGTAACGATCCACTTGATGTCCATTCTTAAATTTCGTCTCGCCGAATGGCCAGTCCTGGCGATAAAGGCGGCGCCACGTCATCTGCGCCAATGGCGAATCGCGAGAAGATTGCGAAACGAAATGGATGCGACGCGAACGCTTAGGGAGCGCCGTGTACAGCAACAGTTCTTAGCGGCAGCGCCGAGACCCGAGCATTACGAAACGCAGCATGATTCTCTCACGAATCCCAACACACGATCGAGCTCCTCTGTTTGCCAGGAGCAGCATGCTATGTGCGTGCACATTGTTGCGCACGGAGCACAGTACGGTGCGGGAATCGGTAGCGATGGCACGATGTGTGCACGGCCGGCGACTGGTCAGCGCAGCCGGTCATGGCGCAACGCGAGGTAGTCTACAGCTTGCGACGGTTTGTAACAGCTGCGCCAGACGAGTTAGTAGCGTAGACGACATCTCAATTGCGTAGACTACGGCCAAATCTGCGCGAAATGATCCGCGAGTATTCAATTTGAAGGTTCGTTATATCCATTTAGGATAAACCATTGAATCGCTAAAGCGAGGTCTTAAAAGCATGGCTCTGTAGGTAAACTTAAGGGGAATTACGATCACTTCGTTGCATTAATCAGTTCGCTACAACCCGTTTTGATATAGCTAGGTTTGATATAGCTACCTTAGCGGACATGCATTTGCCCCCAGGTATCGATTAATCCGAGAACTGGCGAGCAGTGTGGTTTGTGGTTTAGCCCCTTGTTCGGTAAACTTGAGCGTTCTTGTATAAGGCTCCCGTAGGAGGCCACAACCGCGAACATCCTCCTGGAGCGACTATTGCTGTGGTAATAAGAAATATCTTCTCTCCATAGGCTACACTTTAGAAGCACTCGAAATCTTGCAAAAATAATCATTGCAAAAAGGTTATCAAACATTTACGAAACCGACAATTTTGTAGGCACTTGGGGAAAACTTCAAAAATTGCCTGTGGCAGATAGCGCAATTATAATCCTTGATTTCAACTACTCGATGAGGTGGCCATTACTTTCGCGAGAAATGAAAACGTTTAATTGAACAATGAACCTTATTGCGCTAATTAATTTTTAATTAGTTATTTTACAGCACATATTTCAATCTACGAATTATAGCCACTGAGTTCGCAAGGCGTATCCACTTGGAACGAATTGTCAGGACTGAACCAGTTTCCAGATATTCATTTTCAAATTGTCCGACGAAATGCATAGGCGTTCCAGTTACCTTTTTCAGGAAAACGTTGTTTTATGCATTGAAGCACGAACTGTAACTCCCATGCATTTCGTCGGCACTTTGAAAATAAATATCTCGAAACTGGTTCAGTCCTGACAATTCGTTCCAAGTGGATACGCCTTGCTAACTCAGCGGCATAATTCGTAGATTGAAAGATGTGCCGTAAAATAACTAATGATAAGGTTAATTGGCGCAATTATGTTAATTATTCAATTAGGGGTTTTGATTTTTCGTAGAAGTAATGGCAAATAATTTTTTTCCCCTCTGGAACTCTGTTTTCTGTTGACAGTTCGGGTGGCAGCGGATGGCGATTCAGTATGGAGCATAAAGTTGGGCGAGGTATGACGGACTCCTTTTCTTGTAGAGTTCACGGGTGCTTCTGTTCGTTTTTTTTTTTTTTTCGCTTTTAAGTTGCGCACGCTCAGTACTACAAAAAAAAATGCATGGCAATGCTTTTCGAAACGGCAGCTGGTGCCTTCACCTCGCAAGCCATTTTCGCGTGCTGCCTATTCATCAGGGTCGGCCTGCGTACAGCATTTCAAATTCCTTCGAAGCATATTTGAGGGCACTAATGCCGCTGCGTGCAAGTTCCTGGCCACTTGGAACATTATCAGAATAGTCGGTTTCGCCTTCTTTAAAAGCTCTTAAATAAAATACATAACAGCTAACCTCCCGAAAGCAATTCAACGAGATATTTCTCTGTATGCTGAAGAGCGTTCCCATTGATGGCTTTTCGTTTAAACAAATACTTCATTTTCGTTGATTAATAAGTTAGGATAATAATAACATACAGTTCAGCAACAGGACAATCAACAGTAGCTGGTTGCATTCGTGTAGCAGACACCTCGATTTTTTTTAACGCTTGAAAAAAATTAGCTCGGCTGCGGCAAGGTAGCGGCAAGATATTGTCCAGGTGAAGCCATCGTCCCACAGTGGACTTGACCAAGCTGATTATTAAGGAGGAACGTAGCTGTGCTCACCTGTCGCAGCGTCCGTGGTTCAGGAACTGAGCTGATCGTGCCACAAAACCCGAGTTCCTCCTCGCCGTGTCGTACACGGCGAACCATCCTTCCACGTTATAAGCCCACTCATCATAGTCCGAGGCGGTGTCACACAGCGTGCGGTTCTTGACTATGCCGGCGCTCAGACCACGCATGAAGCTGAGAAGTGCTGGTGCAGACCATTCCAATATGCAGATCTTTCGGATCGTCGCGCTTCGCCTTACCGCTTCGCCCACGACTGCGACATCATCGGGGGGACTGTCACAAGCGCCAATGCCAAGCTCAGTGATGCTTCGGTTGAGCCGCAGCGACTGAGAAAGTGCTAGAAACCACTCGACCGATTCGCGCGGGTAGGATTCCAAATGTAACTGAATGTGGAGCTTTCGGAGCACGGATGTGGTTGCTATGTATTGAGCAACAAGCGAACAAATCACGCTATTCCAGTGCTCTATTCTCAGGCTCAAAGTATTCAAGTGGGATAAAGCAGGAAGCTGTTCGAAAACTGGAAGGATTTCGTGTTCATTGTTGATCCGCACATATGCCTCAAGTTCAGAGCAGCGCTTGCAATCAGAAAGCGCCAATGTGTCTATCCTGCAGGGAGCGTTGAATGAAACTTTCTCTTCACTGCCGCTTAGTTCGAGTTCCCTGACGACACCACCCAAGTGAGCGTATTCCATGTCTTTCACGTCAATGGTCACCATCTTGAGGCTTCTGTGTTTTGGCAAAATGCGAAAGAATGATCCCCAGTGCTCCGCATTCCAAATGCCGAAACTCAGCGTCATATATTGGAGCGTGTTGTTCTGCGAAACCGCTTCATGCCATGCGCCTATGTTACCAGGAATCCCTTGGCGGCAATGCTCTGTCATCAAACGGCCACGATGTGTTGTGGCACGCGTTGAAAACTTAAAGTATCTCAATACTTTGTTTTCTCTCAGCAACCGCGCTCCCAGCTTAACGCTTTCCGAATCCAAAATGAAGTTGTCGACTTCCAAACTCCAGATTGCCCCATTCATAAGCATACCTGCGAAAGTATACTTCAGAGTGTAGTCGTCAACTCTTGAATTACCCTTCAACATCAAACGTTGCAGGGTAGCGTTACTGGCAAGAAACTGAACGAAAGAAGAAGGCTCTTCTCGAATTGCATTGTAGGATAGCGATAAATCTCGCAATGTGGTGTTCGCACTGAGCGCTGTGAAGAACAACTTTGCTTGCCTTCCTTGTTGAAGTAAGATATCCGACAAATTAAGAACACTCAAGGTTGCTGTAGTTGGAATAAGTGCAGAAATGGCTGTTGAGACGATTGAATCAATCGAGGTATCGAAGAATTGAAATTCACCGAAGTTCAGAGACAAGAGGACATTGCAAAAGCTTGAGCGATAAACCCGCGGGGAACATTCTACCGTCAAAGATTTCGTAGAATTGCCGTCGAGAAGTATCCCAAATACAGCTCTGTATAATTTAGAGCGTTCTTCACTGGAACTGTACACGTACGGAATGTGCACGGACGCCACGCAACGGTGAGTCTTGAGCAGCCAATACAGCACTACGGCCGCGCGATGTAGATGGTATTCGGTGGCCGAACGAAAACATATGTCAGGGACGCGCACCAGGCCAATTTGCCTCCCGGTTTCCGGCAACTCGCGCAGCTCCAGATGAATCCAACAGAGAAACTCGTTCCACACGGGAAGGTTGGATACAATTTGGCATGTGGTGTCCTCGCTCGCCGTGCAAGGCATACGGTAGTCGATGAGCGTTCCAGTGAAGATGCCTCTTGCGCCGTCCAAGTCGACAAGCAGGTTGCCGATTTCGTCAGCGTCATTAGTGTCCATGAGCATGTCAGTGAAGAATTCTCTTGCGCCGGCCTCCAAGTCGACAACCAGGTTGTCGATTTCATCAGCGTAGTTAGTGTCCATTTAACCTGCACGAAAAAGTCTGACATTTTACAAGAGAAGACGGTGGATTTTTTAAGAGGTACAAAATACATAGACCTAAAAGTTCATATAGAAAACGTGACTCTTTCAGTCCTGTCTATAACCGCCTACAAGATGTTTGGCTTGTGAAGCGGAAAATGTTCTGGGATATAAATGCAAAATAGGCCGAAAAAAAAAACTGACGACGGTTACGAGTGTGTAACGCAAATGTAGCGTTAGCAGCTGAGTCACAGGTAAAAATACTCTGTAGAAATGTTCAACTTCATCGCCTCTATTTATGTCTAGTGATAAGGCTCGGGGTAGCGTTTAGGCCAGGATATATCCAGGCACAGGGATGCATACATCCGGGAGCAGGAGCGACAGGAAACACGATTTATTTTAAATAACGACACTGGCTCCAGAAACAGGAGCCCCCATCCATGTAGGAACAGTCTAAATGTCTGAGCTCACATTATGTCTTGAGAACACGCATCTCAGCACACGTCAGGACACCTCCACTGCAGCAAAGGTGTCCGCTTTTAACACAGTCGTATTCCCTAGGTTACTGTACTGTAAACACAAATCAGCCTCAATACGGGTTTTTATGGTTGGATACCTTTTACAACTCAATAGTCCAATATATCTACCCCATCACCATGGAGTAAAAAAAAAAGCATAAAGGCATGATTTTACCTCCTTGAAGGAATGACGGAGTAAAACCTTGAAGAAATCACGGAGTAAAAAAACGGAATGACCTGATATGACTTCAATTATAAAATAGAGTTCATTAATGTGAAAACCTCGCGCCGTGAAATGGAGTGGTGGTGGTGGTAAAATTTATTCAGGTCCGGAAGAATCTTCACCGCGTTTTTATAGGGGCAAGACTGCGGGCCGCTCCCACGTTGGGACGGAGTGAAAATGTATTTCTTCTGTGCACTGTAAACACAACTTATATCCGGCATAGGTACGAGATACGACGCACAACCTTTTTAAACTACTCGGTGCGAAATTTTATTTCATAAGCGAGAACGTATTCATTTAAAAACGTGAATTCATTCCCAACACTCGTAGATGTACTAAAATCGGTCGTAAACGAGAGTTCTCTCCCTCACGAGAAATCTCATATGGAAATGGAATAAAGTAGAGGCTAGTGCGGCAGTCGCATAAACTAAGCATAGTCGGGTTCTTTACGGCTCTGCAATTGTATCTTCTTTCGTGCATTTCACCTAATGGATACTACTTTGAATAGTCAGCGGCCGTTTCTACAAGCCTTCGGCGTCACTATGACAGCACTGACATCTCGCTGTCTTCCTCAGCACGCCACAAACGACGGAGATTCGGACCGCCTCGTCGACGACGGCACAAAGACGCGAGTTTAGACCTAACCTGCATCGACACCTCCGCTAGGCCGGGCAGCAGCATTGCAATTTATGCACGTCCGACGAGCCTCGACCAGCGGAACCAACCTCGCTAAAGTCACATTAGGTAAAACGTGGTGAAACGATTTTTCGTGCGCGATCGGCATTCGATGTTGTGGCGTTTACTTGTGCTCTTACAGACTTCAGACTCTGCCCAGGCGGCGCTGCAGAAAAACCCGCCACCAGCGCCCCCATCGCAGCCTTGGCGCAAACTGAGTAGTGCAAAGAGAGCTGTCCGCAAGCGAAGCTGCATAGGCCACAATGTTGGAGGCCCCTCTTTCGGTTGTGTTGAGGCACGGTTTCTTAAATATCAAGGGCCTGGAAAGCTTCTTCCGCCCATCCACGCTTCGGAAAGGGAGCAGAGCGAAGTACGTGTACAATGTAAAAGAAGTTTCAGGTGTTATTTCGGCGCGCTGCAACACGCAAGTACAGCGAGCATCGTACGACGTCGAGTTCGAGGCAAGCACTCCGACGTCCGTGCTCGAGCGCCTAAATGTATTAAATTTAGGTACGTACATAATGTGAAAGCGATGTGAAGTACATATATGATTAAGTCAGTTAGCTATGTAGCTTACGGTCAGTGGTACAAAGCTCGCTTTATCAGGGGCGAATGGCCCTGGCGACCTTCGCCTTTTCAGTTGCGTTCTCGCTTCAGCTTGCTGGGCGTTCGAGCGTGTTATCGCGCATCTTCGAATGTTTTCTTCACGGTTGTCTTCCGTTTGTATTTACAGCAAATGGAGATACGTGCGTGTCCGCTTTCGCAGGGTACAACCGAAGGCAAAACAAACCTAAAGGTTGTCGCGAACGATATTTTGGGATTTAATTGTTTGAACACGTGTAAGCATTCGGTAGTTGTTGCACGCGCTAAACTGATGGCTATCTGGTTTCAAATATCTCAAAGGCTGACCGCTTGTTATTCGATTGTTTATCGCTCACTGCGGCGCGATTACATCTGTTCCCGGGCAGGCTCGTATATACACAAACGATGCTGCCGTTTTTGCGTTTCCTTTTTTCGAGACCATAAAAGCTCTATCGCACCTTATTGGCGATAAGACGAAGGCTTCTCACTTGTTTCGGTTTTCTGACGTGCACACAATCATTTGTCAGTGCGCTTATCATCTTATTCATGACTAACATTGTGTATTTTACAACAAACGATTTTCTCGTCACTTTACCATTAAAGGGTTAAGCATTTTATCGTAATGTTTAATGTCGTAATTATTTACAGAGAATAAATTCTTCCAAAGCCTTTTTCGGGCAGCAAACAGAAAACGTTTTCCAGTTTGACAATGCCAAAGTTGACAATGCCATTAAATACTACAAAGCGGGCCGATTTATTGACGAAAATATAGCGTGTCCGTGCTTGGGTGTGTGTGCGGGAGGCATAGGTCGGCGCACTCACTCATTAGTGCACTCACTCACACTCATTTCAAAGGCGTGAGTGCGAGTGAGTGCCAGTGAGTGTGAACATGAGTTAGTGGTTGTGAGTGGAAGTGAATGTGAACGTGGTGAGTGCTTGAACGATAAGCAGAGGTGATATCGGTTCACCTTGCTTGCGGAAAAATGGAGGCACGTTGTGTCTACAAGCTCACTCGCGGTGATGACTTATCGCACTGACAGATTGTGCACGCCAAGATAGAAACCACTCACTAAGGTCGTAATAATCCAAGGATCAGGCAAGAGTGAGACAATTTATATTGAGATGAGCGGATATATTATATTGCGATAGCAATTATATGGACACTCTAAGCGAACTTCTGCCGTGGTCGTGATCGTCCTTGTGAGGTTCCGTATAAAGTCCAAACACGGTAAAATCGTCGCGGCGTGCCGGCGATACGCTGCGTGTGCGAGTGCAAGCTTGTGAGGGTCAGCCGGCACTTGCTGCTCAATCTCGCGCGCGCGAGGGAAAAGGCGGGGAGGAAGCGGCATGTACAGGCAACATGAAAATGCGTAACTGGGCAGTCATGCATCGATTACGCCTTAGTCTTAGAAACGGTCTACAAACGACTAGGCCAAATGATAGATGAAGCCCAGGTAGCAATCATAACGTTTAACGTTAACATTGGAAGAGACACTAACGAAAAAGACGGACCAATAGTATCAGAATTTCTCTAACTGCATGAAAAGTAAATAATACAGAGAAGTAAATGCAGGCGTTCCCTACAACAGTCTCGGAATATAAATAAATGTTAGACGTTATGCAGCAGGAGGTAAGACACATTCGGCAAAAAAAAATTTTAAAATGGCTTGGAAAGAGGAAACATGTTAAAAGCATGTTTCGCAACCTGAGTGACTACAACCGTGTTCGAGAATACGGCTATTGTTGCTTTAATCGTGTATATGCGTTGTGGTTTCTCCCGCACCAATGTAGGTGCGCACGCTCCAGTATGGCGCGCCACCAAACTACCACCGCGGGTTCGAGCAGCAGGAGCCGCCTCGCATAAAGGGCGCCGCGCCGGACGGCGACACCGCACACGCAGCAAGGGGTACCATAGGATAGGCCTAGCTGACCGGTAAGAACAAAGAACATTCATTGACTGGGGTTCCTTTACAAGTTTAACAACAGGACAGAATATGAACCTAATTGCTACACAAAACAAGACCAGTTTCATCTTTGATTAACAGCGCGACGATCTACATGGAAGCGAGAAAAGGGATAGGAAAGAGCGCTCAAAAACAAAATTTATTGCGCACATAACTAAGGTTTAAATACCACGCTAAGGCACAATAGAAAGAACATAAGGGTAGCACGTGTTCAGGACTCAGCTTCCAACATACGATATGCAAATCATGTGGTTACAAAACCGGGAATGGGTACAGGAACGGCGTCACACAACTACTGCGAGCCCTCAAAACCCCAGAGGCCCAGACTCTTCACACACTGATACCAGTCTTACATATAGGGTGTATGCACTCGAAGTCATCCGCGAGGAGCGCTACCGTCGTCCGCGGTTGCCACCATGTTGGCGGTCGCCGTCCTTAGGCGGCCTAGGCCTAGACGCTGGCCGCAGCGCAACGGACGATTCAGCGGAAGGTTGCACTTCAGTATTGATATTCAATTGGTGTGTTCGGTGACTATAATGCACTTACGTGCATACGCACGCGGTTTAGATAAACCTGAGCGATTGCGCTACGGAGAAAAGGTGCGCTTGTGCGGCGGCGTCGACCCACTTGAGCTGAAAGACGCTGAACTTCAGCGCGATGTCGGGCTGCTGCCTCGCGTGCATTTCACCGACATCAAGGACTATCTTGTGCACGCAAGAAGTTTTGTTCCGAGCAACTAAACTCATAGAAATCCATGGAAGGCCATAATTATTTGACGAGCGCCTGGGTGCAACAGCCGTTCGTAAAATTGTTGTCGTTGTTGTTGGAAAGGTAAGCTTCCATCGTTAATTTGTGTTGGCGTTTTTTTTTTCTTTTTTCGTGAAATAGCCGTGCGAATTGTGTCTGCATCCCATAACCACGGTAATAGGATGTCACGGTCGGAGAGGGATTAGATGCAGCAGTTGCCAGCGGTTATCTTCAAATGGTTTTTTAGACCTCCACAACCGCTGCGTGCCGTGCATGTGTTTGTTTAGCACTGGTTAGACGCGCAGGTTTCGAAAGAAACAAGTATAATGTATTTGTAACTTCCTCCCTCTTTAATGATCGACCGTCAGCATTTACGCAGTCCCGTAAATGCCATTCATTGACGTCGTACAAATTAGCGTTAACGTGGTTTTATTTTGAAAAGTAGTAAGTGCTCCAACTCGATCTGCAGCCGCCACAATATTCAAATTGAATTCAAATTTTTAGATCTCGACGCTTAAGCTGTCTGTCTGTACTCGCAGATTCGTCATTAATGCACAGTCATTCAATGAAAAGCCGCTCGCACCGTAGCTTCTCATAAAACAAGACGGCGACAGCGCCCAGTTCACCATTATGCCGCTGCTGCATTGGCGTGCAATCGCGGCAAGTATAATCTCTCCGTGCACGCAGATACACCGATTCAAATGCTTTCTACGTAATAACACGCACTCACGGCTCCGCGCACAAAACACTGCTATGCGCGAACTCCCCACGACGGTTTGGACGATACGCACGGACTCGCACGGACGAACCACGACCGTAAACATAGCGCGGCTGCCCGGCGATGCTGTCGCCGCCTCGCGTATCAAGGCTCCGTACATACCCCCTAATAGATTATTCCCAACTAATAATTTATTTATACCAGAAACCACCACTGGATGGCTGCAAGCCTTCTCCCCAATCGAGAGTTCACTTTGTTAACTGTTACGAGCTTAGCCAAACACAACAACTTTAGTTAATAGCGATGCCATAGGAGTTTAACTACGTTTAATACGCTGATCAAAAGAAGCAGCATTTTTTTTTTTTTTTACTGCAAACTGCATTACTTCGTACAATTCCTCTGGTACCTAAAATGCCTTGTAGCATCCTTCCTTTCTACTCTGTACACAAAGTTATATTCGTTTTCACCGTTTACGTTTCTGCTTCCCCTGTACGGGAAACATAATATTGTGCGCTAATTCGGGCCCACCACTCTAAGAATCGTCCTTCAGTGTTACAGGATCTGTCACACGCCTTGAAAAGTATTTCGCATAAATTACGCTTACGACCGATATCGCGCCCGACAATAAAGTGCACTCACACCGTTTCGCAGCAGAGTTTTTAAAACATTAACGAATAAATCGTCTACAACCGCAAACGAGTGTCGCAATATTAGCGATGAAAAACATGCGCATCGTTTCGTGACCTACGAGAGCGCTAAAAGGCCTTAGTATTTTGAGGAATATCGCACTTTAGCAGAGGCGGCGAAAAAACGTTTACTACTCACCGACAAGGCCGGCACTGTCCAAACAACGACGAAGCGCTTGCGCCTCCGTGAAGCCCCCGTGAAACGGCCGCTTCTTTTCTGTTTTCTCACTCACATCCGATTACCAGCGCACAGCTCGCGCGACGAACGCGAAAAACGACTGTCTACAGAACCCAGAGAACGTTTGCACGTCAAGGTCATGCTCGCCGCCTTGCGGAACGCTCTTTCTCTCATCCGGGACACTGAGCGAGAACAGCGACAGTCCGGCGCCAAAGTCCCGGGGACGCAGACACGGAGACGCCGGCGAAGCTGTGAGGTGAAACATTCCACTGCGAAGCCAGCGGTACCGAGACCGCGAACGTCTGCGGAGTCAACGCGCGTCGAACGTGCTGGCTGTGCTCTTGGCCTTGCCGCCTCTCAAAAGCGCCGGCGCCATAATCGGTCGTGGATATGGGCGTCTTGCGCTGGAGTTTGAGGTATAGTAGCGGCGCCTGGTGGCGGCGAAAAACGTCATCTGGGTAGTACCAGCTTGGATAGTATTGAGCCCTGGCTGTGGCGAAGCACGTTTATAGCCCGAGTTTTGCGTCGATTCGCATTTTTTTCTGCCCTGTTTCGAGTGCGAAAAGGCTCGTCACTTCTCTCACAGACCATGGCGACCAGGCTGCGAGCTGGCCGCAGCCTATAGTTTTACGAAAATGGACTCTCCGTGTGCCGTGGGACGTAATGCTGGAAGCAGAAGACATCGGCGACGCCGATCCGCAGAGACCTAGCTCAGCCTCGAAAAAGCGCCACCGTCGTTACTGCTGCGTCGTGGGCTGCCATGAACAAGGCCTGAATCCCAACATCAGATTCTACCGTTTTCCTTCAAGGCCTCACGCTGCGGAGCGATCGGGCGCGCTGGATAACTGCAGTTCGTCGCGCTGGGTAAGCGAAATGGCAGACCGACATAGCAGCAGGCATGGCTGGTGATTCACGATTCGAGACCCAGCCACAGCGACAATGAACAATTAGACCGGTGCGAAGTGGTGAAGTGACCAGGTGTGTGCAAATGACCACAAATGGTCGGGCTGATTCAGTGACAATTCACTACCCCACTACGAGCTGCACAGGTTAGAGAGTTGAATGTGCTCATCCTTGACCTCAAGCCAGCACGTACGTTGAGGCAGCACAGCAAGGTAGTATTGATTACAGCACATCGATGTTCGAGCGCTGTCATTAAAAGCTACATCAAGCGAGCAGTGCACGAGCGTGCGCTGCCGCGCGATTCGCACGTACGTACGTTACTGCGAGCTTATATGCATTGCATCAGTTATTTATCAATTGCTAGACAGATGGCCGCTACTACAGCGCAGGCGTAACCACTTGTCTAGCGGCATGCAGTCAACAAAGATTGCAGGAGACCCGCCGTTTCGCGGCATGTCGAAAGACCGCTGCCGTCGCGGCGCGTACGATCGTGCGCTCGAGCAGTTCGTACACCGCGGCATGCTGAAAGACCGCTGCAGTCGCAGCGCGTACCATCGTGCGCTCGAGCAGTTCCGTACACATGTCTGCTTATCGCTGCTGTGAATTCATTTATAGAAAGCATTTCCTCGCGTTTGTGCGCCTGAATCTAGCAGCGTGCAAATCTTACCTGAAGTTCAACTGCGCACGTGCATGACTCGCTTCACTTGCGATTGACACCGGGCGAAAACTTCGCCGCTTATTTCTTGAACGGCGTACACGTATTCGGCGTTGCATAATTTCTTGCCTTTACGCAGCATGCCACCTATGGAAAAATCTTCGGCGCCCGATATTCGCTGCAAGCCGTGGTACAACACAACCGAAAGTGGCGGGTCCATATTGTAAACGTGCTTCCCGAAGCAGACGACCGAGCTTGGTACTACCCAGTTTCGGTTTGAGGGCGCTTTTTAGCACCATTTTTGCAGCGCCCCCTGGGCAACGCAAGAGCCCCATTCCCTGCGATTGCTCATTTTACGGGTCACCTATTAGCGGTTGAGCGTAGGAGGAATGAACAGAAGAAGGCTAAACGTGCTGCGGAGACACTGGAGCAAAGGGACGAACGTCTAGCAAAGCGGCGTCGCCAGGAGGCTGAGCGACGTGCCCGACCACCCCTGCAGCAACAACAAAACGCCGTCGATGACGTCAAGGCTCGCCGATCGACTGAATATACTGTGAAACTGAGCGAAAGCGCCAGTGCGACTCGGACCTTCAGCTGAACCTTTGCTAACGCTACGTATATCCTGGCATAGCCGAGCTAAGCCACACACCATTTTTTTTTTTAGATTTACTAATGGTCATAATCCAGTGTGACAAATCCTGGTATTTCTTAACACAGAAAAACAGCTATCGCTTAAGCATGCGAGCTGTCAACAGACATGGTCAAGGAAAATCTACATTGCAGAACATGGGACGAAAAAAAGTCGAGGTTTTGACGGAAATCCGTCGAGTCGGGAGGCATCATGAAGAAGGGTAAAAAAGGACACCGACCACTGAAAGAATTAAAGAAAAGACGTTGAGGCTCCCGTG
Source organism: Dermacentor silvarum (assembly GCF_013339745.2). Lineage (NCBI taxonomy): Eukaryota > Metazoa > Arthropoda > Arachnida > Ixodida > Ixodidae > Dermacentor > Dermacentor silvarum. Next base: position 34,028,129 of record NC_051158.1, read on the forward strand.
ACGGGAGCCTTGTTCACAACCTGTAGCCTTCTTCACAATATGAACAACAGATTGTGAACAAGAGCCGAAACGTCTTTTCTTGCATTGTTTCAGTGGTCGGTGTCCTTTTTTTTACCCTTCTTCATGGGACGAAAGAGTAAGACATTGCATTACAACCAGGACATAAACCCTGAGGGTCTGCCTAAACCAGAGGCAAGCATAAAGCGAGAATAAATTATCTGGTATTTCTTTCCTGCATTAAAATCTTTCGTCAATTGCTGCACACAAAGAAGTCGCGATCTTTCACGACGACTCTTCGCAAGCCATTGGGAGTCAATTGACTCATGCAGGAAGGTTGACTCTCATTTTGTGACTCTACTCACGCAAAAGGGGGTCTTAGCCCAGAAAATGAGAGTCACGTTGCTGTGACTCACTTTTGACCCTTTTTTTTTCTTAGAGTGTAGGAGCATCCGGAATAAGTTTCATAAATGTAAATTCACGTAGTGTGATGAATAAACTGGATGCTATCGAATCCGTACTGATTAGTCTAGAACCTGATTTTGTTGCAGTTACGGAAACATGGCTAACGGCTGATATTCTAGACGGTGAAGTAGCCACGCCAAATTATTCAATAATACGGAAAGATAGACCGACACGTGGTGGAGGCGTTGCCTTCCTAATAAAAAAGAACATCCCTTTCGTGGCCCTACCTGATGTCGAGAACGTGGAAGCAATCTTTTCCAAGATAAATATAGGCCAGCACACTATCACCCTGGGTTGCGTTTACCGCAGTCCCACGTCTGATAATGACGTGATTCAATCATTATGCAAATACTTTAAACGTCATGCATCATCTGGTCGACTAATATTAGTTGGAGATTTCAACTTGCCAGATATTGATTGGCAAGCCATGCAGTTCCCATCTGCTTCATCTGAACTTATTTGTGATATGATGCTCCATTTTAACTTATGCCAAGTTGTCACAGAGCCCACGTGCATTAAGGGTACGGCACCAAACATTCTTGACCTGGTATTCTTGAGCAATCACTTTTCGCACGAACTGGGTATAGATACTCAAATAATGGAAGGAATGTCAGACCACAAGCTCACATATTGCACTATACGCATAAAAGGTTCTACACATACTCCGAAAACATGCACGACCTTTCCTGACTTTTCAAATGCTCATGATGTCAGTATAATCGACCACCTTAGTTTTGAATATGCTAAGTTTGAAGAATTTTCTAAGCTTGCCTCTACGGACATTATTAATGCCCTGTGGAATAAGTTAGGGATGGTCGATGAAATTTTTAATCGATTAACGATTAATCGTTCGTCGGTTTAGCGTATAATGGATTAATCGCTTTCGATGCGGGGTTTTTCGTCGATTAATCGAGTAATCGACTTTTTTTCGGGCGCTTTAAAAAGGCTGAAACACAGTTACCTACTCACCTATTTTACCTATTTAACGTTTGAAAGGTTGAACCAGGATAAGAAATCCAAGCGTATAAACTTTGATAAAGAATAATGTTTAATTTGTTAGAGGTCAACTATAATTGCCACTAGGGACTAGTGGCAGGGTATTCATATTAACACGTGTACTTGTTTATCTTTCCCCGGTGACCGCTTTTCACCGGCTAACAAATGTTAAACGTTATCGCTCGGCGCAGGGCGCAGGACGGAAGTTTCTTGAACGTTATCGATGCTTCTATCCGTTGTCTACTGTCACGGACGCTTATGTAATCTGATTGTATGAGCGACGCAAATTGTCTAGAACTTTCTGGAAGACACGCGGGCACCAGGGAATAACCTGGAACATTCGATGACTCATGTATAAAAGCCGACGCGTTTCGCCGCTGATCAGATTTCGACGATCGCCGACTGTTTTCACCGCTATCGTTGTGCTTCGAGTGCAACTTGCTTTTGTGGGAACAGGTTCGCCCAATAAAACATCCGTTTCGTCATTCACAGTTTTGCGACTGTTTCCTTCACCGTCACTACTACGTGACAATACTTAACTTTTACGGAATTTTTAAAAATCGCCTGTTGCAGGTAGCATAATTCTTATCGTTGAGTTGGGTTATTCGAAGAGGCGGACATCAGTAGCACAAGAATTCGAAAGACTTATTCAACCAATTAACAAAAATTGACTAATGAACGTCTTAGTTAATTACTTTACGACACATATTGCAATTTACGAATTGTAGCGGTGAGTTTGCAAGAAGCACCTACTTGAAATGAATTTTCAGGATGACACCAGTTTCGAAATATTATTTCTCAAAGGGTGGGACGAAATACATGGGCGTTGCAGTTACTTTTGTACTTCAATGCAATTTGGTAAAAAAGTAAGTGGACCAACAGTGCATTTTTACGGCGAGTATACGATGGTGCATATCACCAAGCTGGTGTCATTCTGTAAATTCATTCCAAGTGGATACGCCTGACAAGCTCACCGGCTACAATTCGTAAATTGCTATATGTGTCATAAAGTAAAAACTAAAGTTAATTAGTGATTTTTGTTAATTAGTTGAATATGTGTTTAGATTTCTCGTGCTAATGTCCACCTCATCGAATAACCCAGCTCAATGATAAAAATTACGCTACCTGCCACAGGCGATTTCTAAAAATTCCGTAGAACTTAAAAATGAACACCATACCCTGCATGTTAAAAATGGCACTTACTGAGGAGGGTGGGCATGGAGGAAGGAGAAATTAGAAGATATCATCGCAGCACGACTGACATGAAGTAACGGCGCAACACGTGATCGCCACATCAGAGCGCGTGGTAGGTTTAATGCTGCCGGGTGCAGGGCAGTATAGCGCAGCTGAACGGGAGCGCACCCATTTGAAACTACTGCGAACCAAACATTATCGGCCAATACGTTGTCTCTCAGGGTCACGTGCTGACTATATACTGCGAGGTAAAAAGCCAAAGAAATGGCTTGACGGTGAGTTCGCTTGCCAAGACTTGCAGCCTCACGTAATGCTCTCTCCTAGTTCATTTCTTCCTCCACTGGGGCGGCGTCACTCCGGCCCCAGGCACCTTGTGTGACGCGTGCGTAAAGCGGGGAAGAGCTTGGCCAGCTCGGCAGGACTCGGGAAAACAGTCAACAGTCGCTCTCAGTATTCGCAGCCACGCTGCCGTTGCTCGTACTCCGCATTCTATAGTACGATTTCAAAATTTTCACGCCACTTTAGTTACCGTCTGGAAAACGATTAATCGAACTGCTTTAATCGATTAAACCAATTAAATTAAAGGTAGACATCGATGACAATTAATCGTTTTGCGGCGTACTTTTAGTCGATTAATCGATTAATCGTTCATCGATATTACCATCCCTAGAATAAGTTCAAGGACATCTTTTTTTTTTGCACTCATACGTACGTGCCAAGTAAGAAAAAAATTAAACACGGCTAATCCATGGATTACACGCGAAATTATCCAGGCGAAACGAAAAGTAAATTGGCTACGAAAAAGGCTGAAAGTACAGACTGTGCGCACAACTAGGCAGAGGCTGAGTGAAGCAATTTTCAATATGAAATCAAAATTAAGGACGCTAAAGCTACCTACTTCGTCAATATTCTTCCTAATTTCTTGAAGTCCGTACCTAAGAAATGGTGGAATTATCTTAACCCTAAGAAGCAGGACGGCCCTACAACTTCTAGTGCCGACAACCGAAACACCGCGACTTCTTTTAACACTTATTTCCAATCAGTATTTAATATCGATGACGGGAGGCTTCCGCACGTAGAGCCGTGCGCCCGCACACATATTGGTCCACGTAATATATTAACCGAAGCAGGGGTACTAAACCTACTGAAAATTGATACTAAAAATCTGTTGGGCCAGATAATATACCCAACGTATTTCTTGTGAGATATGCTGAATGGAGCGCCCCCCCCCCCCCCCGCTAAATATCTGTCCCTAATTTTTCACAAATCTTTAACAACCAGTACTCTTCCTGCAGATTGGAAAATTCCCAAGTTTGTCCCAGTTCATAAATCTGGAAGCGCTTCTCTGGCGTCAAATTTCAGACCTATTTCACTAACTTCGACTGTATGCAAACTTCTTGCATTCAGGATACATAACCACCTCGTATGTGGTTATGTGTCCTAAAACACATAACCACATACCTTGACGAAGAATCCATACTATCACCGTGTCAGCATAGTTTCAGGAGGGGACTTTCGACAGTCACGCAACTTATAGAACGCGCGACATATCTCATTGTATAGACAATGGACAACAGATAGACCTAATTTTACTAGCCTTTTCAAAGGCCTTCTACCGCGTACCCCACAAAAAACTAGTTAAAAAAATTCGTTCAACAATAGGTGACGGTCCTGTTGTTGATTGGATTGAAAACTACCCCGCTAACCGATCACAGTTCGTTCAAATAAATAATGAAGCTTCTAGCTTAGCCCCTGTAACTTCCGGTGTACCCCAGGGTAGCATCCTGAGACCTGATTTATTTCTTATCTACATAAACGACTTGCCTGCTGGTGTCATGTAAATATCCGTCTTTTTGCGGATCATTGCATCTTGTATCGAGAAATTAATTTTAATGATGACCATGAAATTCTAAATAATGCTCCAGAGTCTGTTTTCATTTGGTGTCAGGAGTGGCAGATGACTCGAAATGCACAGAAATCGGTAACATTAACAATAACTAGAAAGAAACAAATATCGCACTTCACCTACACTATTAATAACATGCCTCTGAATAGGGTTTTAGAGCATAAGTACTTGGGTTTAACGTTATCCCCTGATCTTCGATGGAATACGCATGTTGAAAACATTACATCGACTGCACTGAAGCGACTCTTCTTCCTGAGAAGACGCCTTCGCCTGGCACCACCCGCCGCAAAGATTTTGGCTTATCGCATGATCAACCAATCCTTGAGTTCGTGTCACAAAAGAGCACGTAATCCAAGCGCGCGCCGCGTGTCACGCAAGCCAGCGAAAGAACACGCCGGCACCGCGGCAACTTCAACAAAGGCGGATAGCGCATACGCCTCAAACAACAACGCGAACAACGGCGCCTAGACGACTAGAAGAACATCGACGAAGCGACGTTAACCGGAGAGAGCACACGCGCGCGCCGGGACTTCTCACCCGGCGAGTCGAGAAAGGTTGCTACAGCGTGTGCGAGCGCCAACGGGATGAGTCATCAACCCTTGACGACGCTCCGTCGGCGGCGGTCGAAGGTGTGAGAAAGACTCGAAGATTCCCAGGCTTTGGCCATGCTACGACATCACGACTCCGATAGGAATGTTCGAAAACGCATGTGACGGCTATATAACCGCCGTGTGACAATCAGCAGGGGAGTTCAGTCCGCACCGGTCAAGTGATGTAACGTGAAGACCAAGCGCTTGCGGAAGAAGGGGATTCCCCGGCAAGCTAGTCGATGAGTTCATCGAGCGTCTGCATTTCCGGAAGAAGATTTGCCCCGAGCTACGCCGAGATCGTCTGACAAGAACACGGGTAAATACGATTGGACACTTAGTGTTCCTATTCATTTTGTAATTTAAGTGTTGGACTCTTGTGTTTGTCGTGATTTTCTTGTGTTTGTTAATACCCATCTGAATTGTGTTGTGTCTAGCCTAAGTGTGCACGTGTGTGTGTAACTGCCTTGTGTGAAGAATATATTGTGTTCTGCCTTGTGTGAATATATTGTGTTCTGCCTTGTGTGAATATATTGTTGTGTTCTGACAACTCTGGGCTCTGACTCGGTCTTTGGACAGCAACGGGCGTTCGCTGGCGCACCAGAGGGCCCATTCTTAATTGCCCTTGCTTTCGTGGGATTATTTTCCTAAGCTGATAAGTCGGCTTTGGAATTTGGTCCGGCGTCTGCACCTCGTTCACGGGGTCTGTGACAGTTCGCTAACATTGTTTGGTTTCCTTTCACTAACGAACTTATTGACAGACTAGAGGGCGTGCAGAGAAAGGCGTTAAGGTTTATCTTTAATAAATACAAGCTCACTGACTCGCCAACTAGCTTAGTAAAGGAAGCTGGTATGCTAACCTTACAAAATCAAGCAAAACTAGTCCGACTGAAGTTCTTGTATCAATTAATCCATGGCGAAATAAACATTGACACATCTAAAGTTATCTCATTCTCCCGTCCAAGACCTACACGCCATAAACATCATCATACCCTTGTTGAACACAGGTACAACTCAAACTGTTTTAAATACTCTTTATTTTAACCGTGCAATCAGAGAGTGGAACCAACTGGACCCTACAGTGACGAGCACTCAGACTTTAGGAAATTTTCTAGCATTGGTCGAGGAAATATACGTGCATAGCTGTTCATCAATAATCTTACACCTCATGATGTACATTTTTGAACTCTATTACGTTCTATGTATTCTGATTTCTTACTTGCGTCACCATTGTGGTCCCTTTCTTTTTGCTTACTTTACAGTGTTCCAAGTACTTTCGTCCTTCATATTGTTAGTTGACTTGATGAATAATTATTGTAACACTGTATTGCATTGTGTTTTAGATACCTGTCTTATGTATCTTTTACACTGTACTCATGTATGTGCCCTCCCTGCTATGATCTCGTGAGATCAGCAGTATTATTAAATAAATAAATAAATAAATAAATAAATAAATAAATAAATATGGACCCACCACTTTCGGTTGTGTTGTACCACGGCTTGCAGCGAATATCGGGCGCCGAAGTTTTTTTCAGGGGTGGCACGCTGCGTAAAGGCAAGAAATTATGCAACACCGAATACGTGTACGCCGTTCAAGAAATAAGCGGCGTAGTTTTAGCGTGGTGTCAATCGCAAGTGAAGGGAGTCACGTGCGAAGTTGAACTTCAGGTAAGGTTTGCACGCTGCTAGATTTAGGCGCACAAACGCGAGGAAATGCTTGCTATAAATGAATTCACAGTAGCGATAAGCAGACGTGTACGGAACTGCTCGAGCGCATGACGGTACGCGCCGCGACGGCAGCGCTCCTTCAGTATGCCGCGAAACGGCGGGCCTCCTGCAATATTTGTTGACTGCCTGTCCGCTAAACAAGTAGTCATGCCTGCGCTGTAGTAACAGCCATCTGTCCCTTTAGCAACTGAAAAATACCTGATGCAGTGCATATGAGCTCGCAGTAACGTACTACGTGCGAATCGCGCTGCATGCAGCGCGAGCTCGTGCGCTGCTCGCTTGATGTAGCTTTTAATGGCAGCGCTCGAACATCGATGTGCTGTAATCAATACTGCCTTGCTGCGCTGCCTCAACGTGCTGGCTTGAGGTCATGGATGAGCACATTTAACTCTCAAACCTGTGCTACTCGTAGTGGGGTAGTGAAGTTATCCCGCGCGTCCGACGCTCTGCTTCGTGAGGCCTTGAAAGAAAACGGTAGAATCTGATGTTGGGATTCAGGCCTTCTTGCTCGTGGCAGCTCACGACGCAGCAGTAACGCCGGTGACGCTTTCTCGCGGCTGAGCTAGGTCTCTCCGGATCGGCGTCGCCGATTCCTTCTGCTTCCAGCATTACGTCTCACGGCACACGGAGAGCCCGTTTTCGTTAAACTAGGCTGCGGCCAGCTCGCAGCGTGGTCGGCGTGTTATCTGAGAAGTGACGAGTCTTTTCGCACTCGCAACAGGTCCGAAAAAAGTGCGAATCGACGTAAAACTCGGGCTAGAAACATGCTTCGCTACAGCAAGGGCTCAATACTTCCCAAGCTGGTACTACCCAGATATAACTTCTCTCGCCGCCACCAGGCGCCGCTACTATACCTCAAACTCCAGCGCATGACGCCCATGGGGCTCTTGCGTTGCCCAGGGGGCGCTGCAAAAATGGTGCTAAAAAGCGCCCTCAATCCGAAACTGGGTAGTACCAAGCTCGGTCGTCTGCTTCGTGAAGAACGTTGGTATGAACGTGGTATAACACAGCCACTTTCGGCTGTGTTATACCACGGCTTGCAGCGAATATCGGCAAGAAGGCAGGAAATTATGCAACGCGACGCCGTTCAAGAAATAAGCGGCGAAGTTTTCGCGCGGTACGTGTCAATCTCAAGTGAAGCGAGACACGCACGTGCGAAGTTGAACTTCAGGTAAGGTTTGCACGCTGCTAGATTCAGGCGCAAGGAAATGCTTTCTATAAATGAATTCACAGCAGCGATAAGCAGACATGTGTACGGAACTGCTCGAGCGCACGATCGTACGCGCCGCGATGGCAGCGGTCTTTCGACATGCCGCGAAACGGCGCGGTACTCCTGCAATTTTTTTGACTGCATGCCGCTAGACAAGTAGTTATGCCTGCGCTGTAGTAGCGGCCATCTGTCTAGCAATTGATAAATAACTGATGCAATGTATATAAGCTCGCAGTAACGTACGTACGTGCGAATCGCGCTGCAGCGCGTGCTCGTGCACTGCTCGCTTGATGTAGCTTTTAATGACAGCGCTCTAACATCGATGTGCTGTAATCAATACTACCTTGCTGTGCTGCCTCAACGTGCTGGCTTGAGGTCAAGGATGAGCACATTCAACTCTCTAGCCTGTGCTGCTCGTAGTGGGGTAGTGAATTATCACCGAATCAGCCCGACCATTTGTGGTCATTTGCACACCTGGTCACTTCACCACTTCGCACCGGTCGAATTGTTAATTGTCGCTGTGGCCGGGTCTCGAATCGTGAGTCACCAGCCATGCTTGCTGCTATGTCGGTCTTCCATTTCGCTTACCCAGCGCGACGAACTGCAGTTATCCAGCGCGCCCGACGCTCCGCAGCGTGAGGCCTTGAAGGAAAACGGTAGAATCTGATGTTGGGGTTCAGGCCTTCTTGTTCATGGCAGCCCACGACGCAGCAGTAACGACGGTGACGCTTTTTCGAGGCTGAGCTAGGTCTCTCCGGATCGGCGTCGCCGATGTCTTCTGCTTCCAGCATTACGTCCCACGGCACACGGAGAGTCCGTTTTCGTAAAACTATAGGCTGCGGCCAGCTCGCAGCCTGGTTGCCATGGTCTGTGAGAAGTGACGAGCCTTTTCGCACTCGAAACAGGGCAGAAAAAAGTGCGAATCCACGCAAAACGCGGGCTAGAAACGTGCTTCGCCACAGCCAGGGCTCAATACTATCCAAGCTGGTACTACCCAGATGACGTTTTTCTCCGCCACCAGGCGCCGCTACTATACCTCAAACTCCAGCGCAAGACGCCCATTGTGGGGCGCGCCGTCTGCTAGCAGCTTCCGGTTCGACGGAGGACGCGGCGGCATCGGCGGCATGCCCGGCGCACGTGGTTTTCTACGCGGTTTCAACTGCCAGTCGTGCGAAGCTTTCCGTCCGCTTTGTCGACCAGCAATGTCGTATCATTCATGCAGCTGATTTCTAGGTTTCAGTTCACTCTGGGCGTGACGATGACGAGTCAAGAAAGGCAGGGATACGCTTTTATTCACAAAGGAACTCTGGTTTTCGTTTCGGCGGTCTTTTTTGTTTCTGCCAGGGTTTACTCTACGACACTTGCCGTTGCTTGGACGCACTGTCACTAACTGCTCTGCCCGTGGGTCAGTTAGACAGGTGAAAAAGTTATCGTTATTCCATAATTTATCAAGCGTATAGAAGCATTACTTTGAAAATCGGGTGGTGAGGCGATGGCTACAGCGGTGCGTGCTGTTCTGTGATCGTAGCTAAAAACCGATATCGTCGGTATAACGGCACAGCCAGCGCTGAAAATGATAATTTTGCGCGCTCTCAACGGCATTTCTCGGTCGAAACTCTAGGTACATTTGAAATGGTACGTAGTTAGACGTTCTCGCTTTTTTGTCAACTATGGCCGTATCGCCGTCATATTACGGCTGCGCATTATCTCTATCTGTGCTGAAGGAGCTAAGGAGGGCTAGTTGGTTACGAGCAATGTGTATGTATCTCGCTGTGTCCTGCTTAAATTCGCGCCGTAAAACCTCGTTTCTTTAATAGCACTCTATGTGCATGCGAGTACTGACATAGTTCTGGTTGCCTGAGTCAATGTTAGAGAAAGAAATATCTTGGGGAATCATTCCGTGTCGGCCCACAGCTAATCGCCGCCTGATAAGTGGCACTGTACGTTCATTTTCTTTTTGTTCACGGATGGTCTCTGTCTTGTTTCAATTTTGGTAGTGGCAGCCATTCCTCTCATGTTTGTGCACAGCTGACTCAGCAAGGGTTGCTGCAAGGCAGTAGTTACATGCGTTCACCTTTAACGCTTAAATTTGAGCAGCCAACGGCTGAACAGCCGACGATGGTTTTGCTACGCACCTGCAACCGGTTAATCCTCAAGTGGGACAAAGCCGGACTGCAAGTCCAAGTGGCTCAGTCAGCTAAGGCATTGTGCTGCTGAGCACGAGCTCGCGGGGGCCGCCCGTGTGCTTGCGTTGTAGTGCATAATAAAGAACCCCAGGCGGTCAAAATTAACCCGGAGCCCTCGAATACGACGTGCCTCATAATCAGAACCGGTTTTGGCACGTAAAACCCCAGAAAGAAGAACGGACTGCACGCCCATCAATGGAATTCAACAGCGAAGCAGTGGCGGCGGCTGCGCTGACTCGAACCGGAAGCAGCTAGCAGACGGCGCATCCCACAATCCCTCTCTATTTTACGGGTCACCTATTGCCAGGCAACTACTTCGGGATCCGATGAGTCAAGCTTCTCCGTTCTTCTGCGTTGTTGAGCAGCATTTGCGCTCTCCTTCTCCATGGCTATACCACACTGGCAAACGCCAGTCATAAGCGCAGCGGCTCCAGCGCAGTGTCAGACGGCGACTGCACAGCGAGCGCGCCGGCGCCAGCGCGTCTACCACGGCTACGACGTCACTCCTCTGGAATGCGCAGACCGGCGGCGGTGAGTCGCGGCGGCGGCGGCGGAGTGCGCGAGAGGTGCCGGCTGTGGTGGCTCCGGTGCGCAAGCCGTGTGACATCACTGATCCTTGCGCATGCGCAGCACGGCTCTTGATGTGCCGCGCGAAACGGGCTTGGCTAGGCCAGTGTAGCTAACGCTACAAAAAAAAAAAAAAAAAAAAAAAAAAAAAAAAGAAAAGATTGGCTACTAAACAGAGCACATCAACGAGTTAACAAGTTCAGTGGATGCACTCAACAGTGCCGATTGTAAATGTAGTTCTGTGACGTAAAATTTTATTTTGAGGGTTTACGTGCCAAAACCGAGATCTTATTATGAGATACACGCTAATGGGAAACTGTAGTTTAATTTTCAGCAGCTCGGGTTGTTTAACGTGCCCGGAATTCACGGTGCACGAGCGGTTTTGCATTCTGCCCCCATTGGAATGCGGCCGCCGCGGTTGTAATCGTACCCGTGACCTCGAGTTCAGAAGCACAATGCCACAGCCACTGGGCTACCGCGGTTCGTTGCCTTCCGCGACCAGAAAGAAACATCAGCGTACACTACACAGCTTTTGAGCCCCCTTAGAAATATATTAACAAAAAGTCGCAGTTTCCCCGAAAGACGAAACTTTGATAGCTATAGCAATGTAGTAGACAACTGCACGAAGCAAGGTTCGTAGTTTCATCGGCTGTATAAATGCAGTAAACATTCGTTTACTAATTACATTAGCAAGCATGAGGTCACACGCGCACGTGCTAACATAAACAGATCTCACTCAATTGATCGCGAACGCTTGCTGTCACAGCGATGGCGTGATGAGCGCAAAGAGAGGAGACCGAACGCTTCTGCTGCCTCTTTCCTTCAACGCGTCTCCGAAACTTTAAATTACGCTACCTCGGCTCACCCCGCTTTTGGACCCATCGGAGATTACCTCTAACAGGGCGAGTGTGGCGCAATACCGGTTTCAGAGCAACGGCAAGAGGAGACGCGCGCTAAACCAACACCTCCCTTCCCCCGGCTTTCGCGCGTGTTATCACGTTTCATTGCGCGCCCATCAAGCCACTATCCATCGCGGCTCACCCTCGAACACTTGCTCTCACGAGCGCGCCGCGCAGTCAACGGCGCGGGATAGCATCTTATCGCACTTGGACTTCATACGTAAGCTCACGGCAACGCCAACAGATAAATTTCACCGGTTGTGTCCATGTAATCACTATTACAAATAAAGGGGAATAGTTCAACCTTGTTTAAATTCATGGCTCTTTCATTCGTGAACATTATTTACGTGAAGCAAAATTATCAGTGAGCAAAACATTTTTTTTTCAGCGCGAGGGAAGAAAACCGAAACCAGTTTAGTGATTTGTGCGGCCCCAAAGTGATCCAAAGTCGTAATCCATCAAAAGCACGGCGCCATTTTGTAGTTGTGTTGCAACATGCATGCGCGATGCTCGCTGTCGTTGTTGAACGGCCCTGAAAGCGCTGCGTTAGGGGCGAGTGCAACCGAACATTACGGCAAGTTACGATGGGAACTTCTTTCCGTGCTACGTGATTGCGACGACAAGAATGGCCAGCAGTAGCGTGTCGCCGATTTCGTCTTTGCCGACATCGAACAAGTACAGCTCGCCGGACCGTGGCAAGCATCCGAAGTGTTGCGGTCTGCACTGCGTCGTCTTTCATTGTGATGTGAAAGATCGTAACGCACAGAGACTGCCGGATGCATACGAAAGCCTACCAGCAGGGAGTGACTGTGCCATTTTTCTGTAAACGTCTCAGGTGAGTGTATCAACTTTTGTTCGAGTTTTCAAACGGCGCGTACTCGGCCCTTCCGGTTTGGCTACATTTTGCGCGAGGTTTCTCTTGGCACGACGTTTCTCTCGGCAGTTACAGTCGTTTCCTAGGAATGCGCGCGGACACCATTATTACTCGATTTTCTATTTTGTGTCATGTTTTATGAAAGAAATGGTTCTTTCGCTTGTATTTTTATGTGAGTATATTGGTATTTGTATATTTGGCAAGCAGAAATGAGTTCATTGCAAAGTTGTACCTCCCAGTGAGCTGCATATGAACCCAAACAAGTTTATCCTGTCTTGGCTATTGTACGTATAACAATTTTAAGCACATACAGCTGTAGTTGGCTTAATGGCTGTAGGATATTTTGTTGTAAAAGTAGAATTCTGTGTACTATTTAGTGCTGCCATGCAGAAATACTTTTACTTCTACCAAGGAACACTGACAGCGTTGAATGAAATATAATGAGGTGTGGTGTATTCTACTAATTTAATTTAAAAAAATTAGTCTGTCATGTATCAGATTAGTTTACCTTGTAGAAACAATGTTGTGTTATCTCCTACGCTACTGCTGTTGTCCTGCATATTTTGTAATTTCACAATGTATTTTATTATAGGTACTTGAAGAAGCGGCAACAGCCACAGGAAGTAGCCATCTTATCCAGCGCGTTATGGGTGAGAAATCGTAGCAGGCACTTTGGTATATCTCCTTAGCAGTATGATGCGATTTGTTGTAATTTTTTGTCCTCGTTCCTGCCTTATTCATTGTAGTATTGTGCAAATGGTAATACGTTAACATAGAGACAGAATAATCACTCAAGGGTGAGGCATGGCTGGAGGAGACAAGACACATAAGCCTCCTTTGTCTGTGTATCAATGTTGCGCAGTTACTGTCCTCATCTACCAACACGCCAAAATTTCTCGTCAGATACGATTACTAATTCTCTGTTATTACAATTTCATCAACGCAACAATGAAAGACTATGTACACACACAGGAACACAAGAGACTTCAAATGATGAGAGTCATAGAACAAAGAGCATTGCTGGAGCCAATGTTTCGACAAGGAGAATAAGACAAGTCCTCTTGTCAGCGTGTTGGCTCCAGTGACATTCCTTGTTCTACCACAATTTACCGTTAAAAGAAATCATTATTGCTCTTGCGAGTATTATGCATTATGTAATAAAATTAGCAGGGTGAAATGTCAAGAATGTGAAAGTTTTTCTGTATTCTAATATTAGAGCCAAAACATCCAGAGAAACAAGAATAAGATTTAGAGAAGCACTTTGTTAGCACTACCCAGTTGGCCCGCTTCATTCGCAGCTTGCACTTTATTGCATTAATGACCATAGAAATTAGTAAATAAATTACCTTGATTTACTTTTGTCAAGAGATGCTGAACTTGGATTAAGGCAGGTTAAAAATATACAATGACATTTTAAGATGGCAGGCTTGCAGTTGATTAGCACACCACTTGGTGGCATGAGCTCAGGTTCGGGTTGCACACTCTTTTTCGTCTTTGCTGGCATTTTCATAAACATAACTTCGGCTTCGTTATTGTTGGGGTTCTAGTGTTGTAGGAGCTAACTGTTTACCTTTATTTGTATTGGTAACCACGTTACACGGACAACTGCTGCATTTTTGTAAATTATGACATGGTAGGACTTGGAACATTTGTGCAAATTTGTTGCAGGTATATCTTGGCGGCCCCTGCTCCTGCCTTCCACCACCACCCTGTCCCGACTGCTTCGACTAGAGAGTTGGCAACCTTAGTGATGATGCCAAGCAGTCCGATTGCAGACGGCGAGATGCAGGTATATACATGCAATCCAGCAGTGTCTTGACTGAAGCAGCCTGTAGCCACTCAGCAATGAATTAACCTTGAAGTAGTTACACTATTCCACGTCCCTCTATTGGTGCAGCAATGCTCAAATCCATGCAATTTGGTTTAGCTGCCAAAAGGCTGTGTGGGTTAGACGAACCACGATGCACATTTTGATACTAGTGGAAACCACTTATACAATTTTTTCCTTGATTAGAACTAATCAAGCTTTACCAATTTGAAAGCAATACAGTGTGCTCTCAGGAGTGATATTTGGCATATTTTTACTAGGACCGCCTCATTGTTAAACCTGCGGATAAAATACGCCAAAACTGAGTTTTCTGCGAGTTCATCCTCATCTTTGTGCATTTCTGCATGAGATATATATTTCTGAAACCATTGTGCGTACACAGTACATGTCCTGAGCACTTGGATCACGTTAGTTTACGGCTTTTGCTTGAAGCCGTTTCTCTGAAAATAAAAATAGGTCATTTTGCCCATTTTTAACGGCCCATAATAAACTGATGATCAAGGAAAACAATTTTAGGTGTAAGGCCTCTTCATTGTCCAGAGAAAAATTTGTTCTGATCACACATTGAAGAAACCGGTATCTTGGCTATGCATTTGCGTGCGTTAGAACAAAATTCACATCGAACTTACACCAGTAAAAAAATGTTTCACCTAGAAATATTTCACAAAATGATAATTTGTCTGATATTGAAGGGCCTCCAATTTTTCAAAAGGAAATCCGAAATGGTTGAGGGCTAGGTTGGGGGTGGGGCAGTTGGCATGCAATAGCCTTCTTACAGAAATGGGGCATACGGAGGGCCAAGTAACATACACTTGACATTAAGTTAAGGTGAAATTATTGATTCGCACAAGACAAAATGACAAGCATTATATCCTATAAGTAGTTCCTTACATTTATTTATACTTTTTGCACATTTATTCACCTTCAGTCAGGTGATCTGTGTCTGTTTTCATTATCGGCTATGTGTAGATGGTAAGATTCAGATTTGTCCTATGGTGAAGAATATTTTGGTGTTTATAGATGTGGGCTTCTGTTTTTCATGTTGCTGCAAAATTTTACCCGAGCTGGGCCGCACACTTGAGCCAGGCCTCTTGGAAAGGATGCCATAATCAGACTCCACGCGTCGATGTCACAGGATGCCAGGGATCAAGGCAACCTGTTGTGCCCCACTATTCAATGTTTGGTGACCCTTCTATGTGTTTCACCTATTTCGCAGCTGTACCTCGGCTGCCATCTATCCAAACAGCATCGCCAGCTGTGCCCACTTGTTGAATCATGGGCAAATATTGGCATGGAGTGTTTACATGTTTCCATGTTTCATGTTTACATGTTTCGATTAGAGCACTGCACAGGCTCGGGCTTACCCGAAAGCCCGGGCCCGACCCGGCCCACGGGCCGGGCCGGGTAAGGCAGTTTTTTCACGGGCTCGGGCCGGGCTCGGGCCCGGCGTGTGCTTTTTGACCAGAGCCCGGGCCGGGCTTTCTGCGAGTTATTCTCGGGCTTCTCAACTCTGAAAAACATGTATTTTTCGGTCTCGGGCCGGGTTCGGGCCAGTTTCGAGTCGGGCTCGGGCCGGGCTCGGGCTTAAGGTAAAGGGGTGGCGGGCCGGGCCGGGCGGGTAACGTAGATTATTTCCGGGCCCGGGCCGGGCCCGGGTCTCGCTATAACGGTTTTGATCGGGCTCGGGCGGGCCACCCAATGTAAAAACGGGCCCGGGCCGCAAAAATCGGCCCGTGCAGTGCTCTAGTTTCGATAGATATCAGCTCTTTGTAGATGACAAGGTTCCAAGTTAGCACAATGCTTTTTGTGAAAATTTAATACAGAAGAAAGTGCCCGCGAAGATCACTATACATTGTGCCATTGTTTAAGACATAACTGAAGAAATGTAGCAGTTAAACAAAAATAACATATGAAATCAGCTTGAAGAATCCTCTAATTGGCTTAATTTTCAAACCTCTACTACAAAAAATAAAAGAAAAACATTTTGAGTAGCATTTCCTTTGAACACAACATTTAATAAACAAAACGTGTCCCTTGCCTTTAACATAGTGACACAAGTTCTATATAATCACAAGAACTTTAGATCACAATAACTTTATATGAGTGACATGCAAATGGGTGGCACCTAATGTAACTTAATGCATTTACTGAGAGTAAATTACAATCGTTACGTAATCTGCTCATAGGATGACTTGTGATGAGTAAAAGAAGCCTTCCTCGTGTCTCTACTTTCTGCATGTGTCTTTCAGCTTTTTCTGTATGTGTCTTTTACAGCTGCATGTATGCAGCTGAGTTCAGTTTAGTTACCACCTGGTCTGCTTCCTTCCTTGTCCTCATGATTCATGCGCTATCTTTGTCATGCAAAATACAGCTACCTGTGCTACATATTTTGGCAGCATGATTGATTTATGGCAAGTCTTGTATTAGTGCTTATTGCAATCAGTGAAATTGTTGGTGTCTTAAAAAACTTAGTCCTAAAAAAACATGTTTAGGTCAACTTCAATAAAATGTTTAGCTTAAATATTCCGGTATGTTTTTTGTAATATTGTCAGTTTTCAAGTTTCTATGCACTGTTGCAGATTGTATGAAAGAATAAAATTGATGCACAACTTTTTAATATGGTGTTTTTCAAATCAATTTTCAACTCAATCTAAGAAACATGCATGAGTTGTGTGGGAAAAGTGCCAACAAGAGTACCATAAGGTAAGACAGCTGTTTTTACTGTTAAGTTGGATTATCGATTGCCAACCTGTTGCTATCTTGAGCTTTGTACTGCATAGATTATGTAATCTAAGTTGTAATATTGTTTTTATTGCACTTCATTATCTGGTTCTCCTTTTTGCACCAGTGTAGCCCTTTGTTATATTTTATGTGTACATTACTTGCATAGGAGGTTACATCCTAAGTTCTAAATAAAATTATGTCTGAGGGAACAGTGAAATAGGTTTACCTTAAGAACCTTTTGACATTATAAAATTATGACTTGTGTTGGGGTGAACTGAACTTTTGCATGAGTGACATACTATTTTATGGTGTCATTATGGTTCAGAGTGACATTGCAGTGTCATGCACATACAGCTGCAAGGTGCATATTGGGTGTTTCTTTAAAACTGTTTCCTTGGTTGGCCATTGATTCCAGTTTAATAGTAAAGAGAACTGGTGTTCATGGTGATTCTCTGCTGACTGATACATAAATTTGACATCTCCAGAAGGCGGGATCAAATCCCGTCCGCGGCGGCCGCATTTCGATGGAAGCGAAATGCAAAAACGCCCGTGTGCTTGCGTCGTAGTGCACGTTAAAGAACCCCAGGTGATCAAAATTAATCCGGAGTCCTCCACTACGGCGTGCCTCATAATCAGAACTGCTTTTGGCAGATAAAACCCCAAAAAGAAGACACTTCCCGAAGACAATAACAAAATGATGGAATAATCACTTTTTGTTGCTAACCTGCCTTGTGCTTAGCTATGGATTCATTATTATTCTATGTTGTCTTTTCAAGATAGTGACTTTGCACTGTCGGCAAAAGTTTGACTCATTTTGAAAAGCGGCTCGACCCGGCCAGCAGAGAGTCGAATGACTTACATGGATTGGTTAGTTTACTCTATTTGCAAGAGTCCTACACCACGCACTAGGGGTATCGCGACATATACTAACAGAGTCATCAGACTCGTCAAGAATAGTTACCCGACTCCTTCAACAGTGGTCATGTGACCCTTTATCTTGAGTCGTCTGACTGACCTAGAATAGTTAACAGACTCCCTCAGGAGTAGTCATGTGACCCTTTAGCTTGAGTCGTCTGACTCACCTAGAATAGTTACCAGACTCCCTCAGCAGTAGTCTTCTAACCCTCTTGAGAGGGTCCAGGAGACTACTAGTACTATCTGTGATGTGTATACATCACAGATAGTCTTCGGACTCTCTGGCGAAAGGGAGTTCGGGTGTCTCCCCCAAAGTGTGTCATATATGTGACGAGTCCAGACTCTTCGAAAAGAGTAAGGGATACTCTTTCTTTTCTTAGTGTGTGGTTGAAGGTAAGTGGGAACATACAATTAGACTACCACAGTTTGTATCAGTTTTCACTGCTGAGTGTTATGCCTTATGGATGGCAGTACAAAAGATTATAAGCACCAAACAGGAAAAATCAGTAATTTATACAGACTCCTTAAGTGCACTTAAAGCCCTGAATATGCAATCACAGTACGAACTCATCATATGCAATATCCTAAACACAATAACACTTCTAAGTGAAGGCCACACTATTCCTTTCTGCTGGGTGCCAAGCCATGCTGGGATCTCCGGAAATGAAAAGGCGGATGAATGTGCAGCAACGGCAAAAAATATGAATACTTCAAAAGCTAATATACCTGCTAGGGACGGGATCCAAGCTGTTCGCAAGGTCCTCCCTTCTAACTGGCAACGCGAACATAAACTGAAAGATAACAAACTTATTAAACCTGTCCTTGGGGAATGGAAGACATGCTATCATCAAGAACGTTTCATCGAAGTAATACTTTGTCGACTTCGGATAGGCCACACGCACAAGACACCTAATTACCTCTTGACAAAGGAGGAACAACCAACATGTGATAAATGCCATGAACCATTAACAGTAATACACATTTTAATCACATGTCCGCATCTCGAAATGCTTAGAAAAAAATACTTCCGAATACTGTATAAGTCACACACTTCACATTAACCCATGTTGCTGTTAGGAGATGATGCACTGGTATCTCTGACTGACGTGATAAGTTTCCGTGACGAAACAGGGTTTTTAAGTAAGCTTCAATTAAAGGGTATGCCCCATCTGCAAAGGAAATTTTATCACCCTGTGTCTGGCGCAGCATAGCCGTAGCCGCTTTTGCGCCAATAAATCCAATTTAACTAACAGAACGACGTCGAGTGCACAGCATCTTTTAATAATAAGCAACAACGCATATTACGAAAAAAAAAACTGTAAACACAGCGTTGTACAGCGACAGAGGGATCAGTATACTAAAAAATGCTAAATAAGAGAGCCGCCTAGCGCGAGTGTCAGACAAGATTAGCTGGTTGCGTTTAATGAAACTGTCGGAGATACAGGAAGTTGGTTCATACGTAATGGCATAGACGTAGGCGCCTATTGCTGACGTGCATATGGCTGGCCATAAGGTCTGCTTCTGGGGACTGAAGTAATGGTTCAGACATTTATGTTAAACTAGATTAGGATCGCCGCCACTGTTTTATGGAACTCGCTAGAGTCGGAATTCAATATGCGCTCTGTCTGGACAACAGTTCTTTATTGTTAAGTCGTTTGTCGTTCCTTATATAATGCTCTCGCAATTAGCCAACGGATACGTTTATCCTGGTAAAAATATTACTGTCGGTGCCGGTGTATTTTGTTGTCGCAGCAGTAAGGTCAAGGAAATGACTTTCGGAATTGTTTCGCGGAAAGGACCCGCACAGCTAACGGCATATGCCTCCAAAAGTGCGAACGTATTGTTACAATATTCTCGCCATCGTCTCTCGTGCTGTCCCCATTGAACACGAGTCACTATATTTCAAATTGATTTCAACAAGGCACGTGGACCTCCTTTGCATGGTCTCACGGTTTTCCAAAGGACAGGCCTTCCAATGCAATTTCGATTTTACTGGCTCTTTCGCAAGCTTTATGGACATTTTTACCGTGTTACCTCTCCACTCGTCGGCAGACTGTCTAGCCGAAGGACGTCGTTCTCAAAGACAAGCATATCTTAACGTGATCTTTGTAGTGCATGAACTCGAGAATAAATTATAACAGTGAGGGGAACGAGAGACATTCCTTTCACTGTTGTCATTTATTTTCAAGTTTTTTGCGCTACAAGATCATGTTAACAAAACATGAACTCGCCTAACAAGTTATTCTGAACGATATCTTAATGTATACAGTGTTGGCGTTGTACCTACTATAGGTATATAGTTCTAACACCTATAACGGTGTAACATCTATAGGTGCAGATGACATGTTATGTCGTCTATGCCACGACATAATTGTCACTTATGCCAGATGCATTTCCTAACAAGTTATTTATTACGATGTCCATGACATGCATTTCATTACGTGATTTTCATGAATGACATAAATGACATCAGGTGATGGCAACGTGGTCGTTTCTTTAAGTGAGTATGTAACAGGATATGTGTGGAGGGACATGCCTTCATGAAATGGATGCCGGAAAGGTAGACGGTCACGTGAAGCTATGACACGCTACCGATATGCAAAGACGCAGATATCGAATGCAGTCATTGCGCAAGCAGGCCGAGCAAGAAAGTTGCGAGGAGACCATCAGTGTCATCTGTCACGTAAATCATCAAATCACGAAACCAACCACCGCCGCCCCTAGCACCATCCGGTACGTTAAAAGGCTGCAGACTGCCGAGTTCGTCGTTCCGTGCAAGTGCGCAGCGTGCAGCCTCGTCAAAATAGAGCTAGGACCGTGACCAGGGCGCAGAGATGTTTTAACGCGATAGCGTTAGAGTGCACGCTCCAAAAAAGAAACCCGTCCGTGCCAAAAATTGGAAAGAAATTACCATATTTTCACTCATTTATTTCAGGAAAGACTTCATTAAATCGTGTTTGGTAGCCATTAGTTTTATTAATTCTGGATGATGACAACATTGAACCCTATGGGTACATGCCGCAGTGATGGGAAAGCTGCTACAATTGTGCCAAGCTGCTAGATTTCGTTAAAGCAGCCACATCCATGCTACAAATGAGCGAAACTCCTACAAAGCTGCGCTGATGTGGGGCCTCCGAGATCACTTGGCACTGCGCTTGTAATCTCGGGGGCCACAACCGAGAGGACTTGTTGCCGACGCCAAACGGGAGAGCGCCTTCACATCTCCTGTCATTCAAAAACCGGGCTAATACAATATAATCCAGTGCACGAGTTGTGACCGGCTAGAGTGTCACTGTTCACGCGCTCGGCTCATTCTGCGTTTTCGCCGTGCACTGCGGCCTTGCGTTCGCACCGGCGGCGTGACCTTTGTGAGAAGAGCGGCATGCAGAGCGCCTTGCAGTCGAACAGAGAGCACCATAGCGCCTCTGTACAGATGCAGAGCAAACTTCAACGAATGCGAACGTGAGCAAAAAAGTAGCAGTTTCGCCAAGCGTAGATTGCTATACGAAGTAAGGATATTAGCTTCATCGGCCGTATAAACTTACAAACATTCGCTTACTAACTAAATGAATAAGTACGGTGTCAAGCGCTCACAGGTAAAGATGAACACATCTCACTCGATCACCGCGGAAACTCGCTGTCGAAACGCCGGAGTGAGAAAGCGCGGCTGCAGCAGCGAGGGAATTGACCATCGTGCTGCAGTAAAAGCAGCAAAAAAGCAATAAATACTGCTTTTGTCCTGTTTATCTCCATTTTAGCAACCTTCTACAAAACTGAGGGCAGCTGCTACAAAACCTGCTACGAAACGCTTTTGGCCATTCCCATCACTGCTGCCGAGGAATGGAAATTTCTTCGTTAGATCGGGAATTTCGTAAAATCGGGTTTCGTTAGATTGAGTTATACTGTAGTTGCATGTTGACCATTTATTGGCATTGGTTTGAAACGGGGCTCTGACCAATTTTCACCTAGGCTGCTTGAGCCAATTACGTATGCTATACATAACTTCTAGCCTGGAATTTTGGGTGCATCTGAATCTTTTTCCTCTTCCTTAAAACTTCTACATTTACCTTGTACCGCTACCGATGTCTCTAATGGATTAAGTGCTAATTATATCTTCCCTCCCATTTTCAACCAATAACTTGGTTATCTCGGCTGCTGATCGGATTATGCTACCATCAACTTTAAAGCCAAGTGCTTCTGAAACGAATACGTTACCTAGTGCTCTCGCTGGCTGAATCTCTTCACATTCCTTTAGAATTCGCTGAGTTGTCTGCGGATTTTTGCGGTTACGAATATTTGCTCCCACATACATTTGGTCTTACACAACCAGCTCGAGCCTCAAATAGCAAGGTTATGCCCTTTGTGTTATTGTACAGATTTTAACTTTTAATCTCTTGTCGTGCTTGTAAATCCCCATGGTCTTTTATGTTTCGATCCATGACATCAAGTATAGTGTATAAAACTCCTGGTTGCGTATTTGCACTTTTAATTACCCTGCAGCGGCAGCGTCGCAGTGACCCTACTAACATGCGGCAGAAGGCGTAAACAACCCCCATAGCGCAGACCCCAAGAAATAAACCGTGCTCCAGTGCGGGATAAATTTTCTAGCTGCGCACAACATTCAGGCGGCATGTTACGAAGACGGTGGATTTCAGCGTTAATTGTGATTATAATTATGACGTGATGCTAGCGTGGTGGTTATGTACGGGAGAGGTGCTTTTCGCAAATTTATTCATGGTGCTGCACGCATTCAGTAAAAGACACATATCCACGACGGAAAACGTTTATTTCTCACGGTCGCCGTTGCTTCTTTTTTCTCTTTTGTCACTTACACATGATATTGACACGTATACATGTTTATTTTACCGGTGACCGCTTTTCAGCGGCTAACAAATGTAGCTTTCTTTTGGGGGCATAGGTTCGCCCAATAAAGAAAGCTACACTCAAAGCACAACGATACCGGCGAACACAGTCGGCGATCGTCGAAAATATGATCAGTGGCGAAACGCGTCGGCTTTTACACATGAGTCATCGTAGGTTCCAGATTAATCCCTGGTACCCGCGTGTCTTCCAGAAAGTTCTAGACAATTCCCGTCGCTCATACAATCAGATTACATGAGCGTCGGTGATAAGGGACAACGGATAGACGCATCGATAACGTTCGAGAAACTTCCGATACATGCAGGCGCGTCCTGTGCCTCGCGATAACGTTTAACATTTGTTAGCCGGTGAAAAGCGGTCACCGGTGAAATAACATGTATACGTGTCAATATCCTGACTAGAGCACTGCACGGGCCGATTTTTGCGGCCCGGGCCCGGCCCGGGCCCGTTTTTACATTGGGCGGCCCGCCCGAGCCCGATCACAACTTTTATGGCGAGACCCGGGCCCGGCCCGGGCCCGAAAATAATCTACGTTACCCACCCGGCCCGGCCCAGCCCACCACCCCTTTACCTTAAGCCCGAGCCCGGCCCGAGACCGAAAAATACATGTTTTTCAGAGTTGAGAAGCCCGAGAATAACTCGCAGAAAGCCCGAGCCCGGCCCGCGCCCGCGTCAAAAAACACGAGCCCGGCCCGGGCCCGGGTCAAAAAGCACACGCCGTGCCCGAGCCCGGCCCGAGCCCGTGAAAAAACTGCTCTACCCGGCCCGGCCCGGCCCACGGGCCGGGCCGGGCCCGGGCTTTCGGGTAAGCCCGAGCCCGTGCAGTGCTCTAATCCTGACCGTTACAACGACTTGTTAGCCCTTTTTTAAACTTGTGCCCGTGAAATATCAGAAGATGGAAGCAGCTAGCATAAAGTAGGTATCCTGTAAACAAGCTAATCTTTATCACGCAAAGCACGGGGCCATTAGCATTAAAGATGGAAAGAGAGCCGAACAAAGACGCTGGTTTTCGTCGTTTCTGCAAGTAACATCAGTGTTATTCAAATTTGTAGGCACAATGTACTCTAGCGGTATGGCTATGCCTCATGTCATACACGTTACAACGGGAACATTTGCGCCGCAGCTGCATGTTGCGGCGCGTTTTGAAAGGAACCGTACTTGGAGTTCATTATTATAGAGGCGGACGTTTTGAAGTGTGCAAGAGCGCAGGTTAGCGTACGAGCTCTGTATGCGGATGAGCTATTTTTTGTCGCTCTTGACGTGAAAAACGAGCCAGCATAGCATTCCTCGACTGTTTATACAACTGATTGACAAATCCTGTTTCCTTTGTAGCCGTTCAATGAGCGACGCGCGTGCGTTGATTAATAGGCGGATGTCACCGTACGAGCCGTATGGGAATAATGTGTCTGGGTATAAATACTTGCCGCAGGTGCCTGTTATTGCAAACTGCTTGCCAAACTCAAGAGAAAAATCCCGGTAAGTCCGTTTAGATGTTCTTTGCGTGAACTATAGAAATGCACCAATAGCGTTTTCTACATCAAAAGAGCCTGGATGCTTTATGCCTGTTTTAACGTTGCCACCTCGAATTATAATAAATTACTGATGCCTATATAGTCTCCGACGCAAATAGTACAGTGACATCAACAAAGATTTTTATGGTACTAAAAGCGTTCGTTTGTCATCACGATTACACAGCCGTTTAGTGGTACGACTAATGTTCAATATAACCTTCAAACAAATGCGTTACGCTTTGCGTTTACTGCCACCATCAATAATTAGACAACAAGTATTTGTGAAAGCTTAGAAGACGAAGAAGAAATAAACTTTATTTAAAGTGCCGTCACTTTGCTTTTAGTGGCCTCAGGTGTCGGCTCGAAGTCCTTGGACTCGGTCGGCATCTTCGGCTTGCCGGACGGCCCAGAGCTGATCTTCCAGCTCCGAACTTTTCAGGGCCGCCTCCCAGCGGCGGCGACGCCGAAGGAGAAGGTCCCCAGCGGCCTCAGCAGCCGGGGAAACGGCGGGAATGAGCGAGATCGAGGCTTTCTTTAATCTATTAAAGGCCAACCTCCATGCAGCGAACTTTCGCGACGAATTTCAAGTGACGAAAAATCCAGCGCGAAGCGCCGTCGCGAATTCGTCGCACCACACTCCATGCAAACAAGAGCCGGCGAACACCGTCGACCATGCGGTCGACGCAGCCCGCGAGGAGTCATTGTGGCCAGACGAGATAGGCTACGAAAGCCACGTTGGCGAATGACAGTAGAAGGCAAAACAGCGCCTAAATCAATGTTTTTACACGTAAAATAAGGCCCCAGGTCTGAAAAAGTGCGTGCAATAAGTGTTCGCCGTTAGCCGGAATGTATTTAGACTGTCTCTTTTTTTGTGTGTGTGAATACGCGGCACGTCGGTATTTCGCCGATACTTATCCCTCGTCTATCAATTTTTCTCCCGTCAGCTTATACCTTCGAGCGTGCCCTCCCATCGAGGAAACACGGAAAGCTATTATACAGCTTTAGTATAGCATACCCAACTTATAGCGTACGCTATACGCTATAGTACAGCGTACGCTAAGCAGCGCACGTTTATTACATTTAGCTGGCCTGCGAGATCTTTCGATCTCAGAGGCCCTATGCCATCGTCACGCCTATCTCTCGACTTCACCGATTGGTTGCACTGACATATCTTGAAGGTTTCTCTCGTTAGGCTTCGTGTCGTTTGAAACGAGAAGCGATCTCGAAAACTCCACAAGGTTATCCAAATACACTATAGTCGAAGCGGCCTGAGACTAAGCGAAAGCCGTTTACGCAGTCATTTGCTACGAACGAAGCGAATTCTACAAAAGCCACGCCAAATTCAATTCGAAGCGGGCAGCGGGGACAGCTGCCATGTTTTACGTACGTGGCTTGCGAGAAGGCTCTTTTGTCTCTTAAAGTAGCGAGCCGCTCATATTCCGCACCTACGCGATGCTTCAGCTCACGTTTTTCTCGGATGTACCAGTGAACTACACTGCAAACTTCAATCAAACGTCTTTCCAAAACACGGCGGTATGCAAGGCATCATGTTGCGGGTATGCATGGGCAGAGCATCATCGGGAAGCGAAGCCTCTAACTACACAAAACAAGCCGTGACCACATATTATTCACTAGAACATTGAGGCAGAACAACCAACAAGGAGGTGAAACAGCGCTGGAAAACAAGCGTTTGACACGAAGGTAGGAAATAGCCGAACACTAGCCAAGCGTCAATAACCAAAATTCCGGTCGACGGGCGACCGACGGAAGTCGACCTTTGCGATGTGGTCCGATTCGTCCACGCTCTCCGCCGCGCGCGACGACTTCCGGCGGCGGCGGTTCGCTGGGCGGCGAATATCTGGAAGGAGTGGATCGGCGGCGAACAGTCATTTTTTGACGTCGGGCGGCGGGCGGCCGTCGCCGAGCGGCCGCCGCCGAAAGTTCGTCACCTTTTCGCTCCATGGAGGTTGGCCTTAACGCTTGCCTTTATGGGCGCGGCGCGAACGGCGGCGGTTTCAGTACCGTTGTTGCCGGCACATTCCCAGAGCATGTGTTGCAGCGTTGCTCTGAGTCCGCACGCTTTACAAGCATCAGTCGGATATAAGCTAGGGTAACAGCGGCGTAAGACTGCCGGACTTGGGTAACTTAGGAAAGCTTAGGAATAAAGTTAATTCACTTGTGGCGAAATGGCTAGTAGCCTTGCGACTTCACTGAAGGCATATTGCTTTTCTTGGCAAAGTCATCGACCCACCAATCAGAGACTATGTCACGCAGTTCCTCCGACTCTGGCTCTCAAATGTGACACAGGCCGCAAGTTACTAAAAAAAATAAACTTGTGAAGATGTTGTGAGCTTTTTTTTCTTTCTTTTTTTGGCGATTTTATAAGAAATGTTGCAATTAGACTAAATTTATTATTAAAACTAACATTGGTTGGCAACCTACGAATCACAAGGAGTTAGTGAACCATTAAACAATAAGAGATCATTTTTTTCTGTTAAACATAGAAATGACAACCGTACAAGACGACCCCCTAATTTGGTTACCAGCTGTGATGCGCACGCACATGTCGCGTACAGTTTCAGCAGTTTACGATAAATCGGCAAGTGCCGCACTATACCACTTATTGAAAAATGTGTAAAATTTTAAACAGCTTTAGACTGTCCAAAGAGTGTTTGCACATGGCGTTGTAGCAGCGCTATAGTTGTTCCAAGGCTACTTCAAAAGAATCTTTGCTGGTAAAGTGTAGTGCTTGTAATAAGTTTTACCTTAATTGTTTAGAAATGCTCGGATGTATCGAAAATGGCATTCAATACACTACAAAGTTGGGAAGGGCTAGCATGGGAATGTAAGGTATGTAAAACACAGAGAGATGTTCACGAGAGCAGTGGGTCTAACGTAGACGGTGACCCTGACGAGGAAAGAGATGGTGAAGCTACTGCCTCCCTAGGTGCTTTGATTGGTGGTCTGAGCCAGAAGCTTGTCAAAGCAACGTCCTGCGCACGTGCGGCATGATTTCGAAGCAGTGCATCGGTTCAAAGTTGTGGGAACCCTCGGGTCCCATAACCGCCGCACGGGCAGCGAACGTCGCGTCAAGCGCATGCGTGCCAGGGAGAGTTGGGAGAGGAGAAACTTTCCTTCCGCGGGCGGCGCACGGGAATCGCAAGCGCTATCACCGCCACCGGGTGGGTCACGTGAGATCCCGCTGATATCACCCGGGGCTCTTTGGTCTCCAGCAAGCAGCTCCGCCGTCGCTCCCGTATTCCCGCACGTGGTTAGTCAACCACGTTCTTGCCGCGGCAAACGCCGCGGCCGTCCGTATTCTCCCAGTTGGTAAGTCGGAAGCCCTTCTTTACCTAGTGTATTATTCTCTTCGAGGGAACCCTCAGCGATGTCAACTATAGCTAGCTGGCCTGCTCGAAGTGTTAGTTGCAGTCGTAATAAATGCTTTCCGAGTGTACACGTGGTTGTCGTCTATTGTTTCCTCGAGCTTGTACCGGACCGCGGTTGATAAGCCAACCGCGGGGCTCGGTGTGTGGAGGCAGAGGGCCGTTGGCATCCCCCCCCCCCCCATATCCCGACAAAGTGCGGACAGATAACATCGCACTGAATATTCTTCAGTTTCTTGATCAAGTCACTAGAGATAAATGGCTGGCAAAGTGCCCTGCGCAGTGAGCGTATATTCATAAATGAAAATATGACAAG
Organism: Dermacentor silvarum; assembly: GCF_013339745.2. NCBI lineage: Eukaryota > Metazoa > Arthropoda > Arachnida > Ixodida > Ixodidae > Dermacentor > Dermacentor silvarum. The sequence goes on from NC_051158.1 coordinate 34,056,299, forward strand.
GGTTCGAAGATAATTGTTCTGGCAGTGCCGCAAGCTTACTAGGCAGTGAGCATACAAGTTTATCTGGATTAGAAACGGCAGAATAGTCGTCAGGAAGGCTGAAGGAACACCGGTAATTAACATTGGTGCTGAAAGATGTCTTCTAAAAATGACATGATTACGTCTTTCAACTCCTTTTGAGAGCGGGGCGTCCATATTAACAATGTATTAACTGAAGCCAAGCTAAACCAAGAACTCTCCTTACTATATGTGAACATACGAAGTCTGAGCAGGCGCTGACTGGGATGAATTGTGCAGGTTGATTGATAATAGTTCAATAGTTAACATAGAAACATCAAGACAAATTGTTGATCATCTGTCCGGTTATGCACAGTGCGCATTATGTCGGGAAAATCGAAAAGGAGGTGTGATGGTGTTTGTGAAGGATTTATGGCTGTCTAGTATGATAAATGTGACATTTGATCACGTCGAGGTGGTCGCTGTATCTTTGGGCCAAGTAAACAGAGATTATATCCTATGTGCAATGTACAGAACGCCGAATAAGAACGTAGGTTTGTTTTTAGATGAATTTTATCCTTTTCTTCAGATACATGAATGAAAAAAAGCTGATCATTGTTGGCGATCAAAATATTGATATTAGGCAAGACATGGAAAAGTTCTTCAGAGACGATCTTGATCTATTGGCAGAATTTGAACGTGAAAATGTTATGTATAACTGCACTAGAGAGCATCACTTAGGTGCCAGTATGACAAAGTCCCACGTTTATCATGTTATGGTTTCAAAAGCTACTGAAGGCTGCAATTTGTTGGGTGTACCGGACCGCTCCCGAATGTGCGGGCCTTGAATGCAGCTCACCCCCTTTATTCCCCATTAGACGCCAGCCAGCATAGCAGTCCGCGAGTGCCTCGACAGCTGTTTGACACAAACCGATTTCCTCTGCAAGAGTAAAATCACCGACGCGTGTGCCATGGCTAAACGAGCCACTGTCAGTGTACTTGATGGATGGGGGACAATTTCTCTGCGTATAAATACCAACCCCAGGCATATATTCACGCAGACTGCTTACAGTAAGCTCTTCAAGAGGGCGAAACCGAGTAACTGATGTGATATGTTTTTTCGTAAACTATAGACATTTTACATCACATAGTTTTAGCAGACCGTCTAGGGGCCGCTCGGTTCAGAGCGTTGTATCGTAGCGATTTTCACACAACCGCGGAGTGGGAACGCTAGTGCGCGTGCGCAAAGCGCTCATGCCGCAAGGGTAGCCTACCACTATGAAGTCGACTGACCGGAACGCGGGGGCGCGTCCGCTTGGCAACTTGTTCGTTTTCCAGCGAAGCTGCTAGGCGTGTCGTACGAGTATCGGCAAGACGCGCATATCAGAAGTGCGAAATGTACGCATTTCCCTGCACCGTGTCAACGCATGAAATCTGAGCAGAGCGGAACGCACGGGACACTCAGTTAAAACGGTGGACTGATACAGCAAGAGAATTTTGAAGACTTAACGGTTAGTGCTCTGTATGCTTAGCTTATGTTGTCAAATCAGATGACTGGGATATATATATATATATATATATATATATATATATATATAGGGCACTGAAGTTTTAGGATTGCCCTAGGATAACGAATATTGGAATGTAATATTTATCACCATGACCCACCACGGCATTCTTTCACAGCAGACGAAGGAAGCACAGGAAGACAGTGGGCAATGAAACGATCTGATACAAACGATATTAGAGCACGAGACGGCGTACCACTTCTAGTCTCCTTGGCGATATTTCGCACATGTACGATGCCGCCTTTTATGATAACTGAACAAATTACGAGCTCCTTCACAGACGAAATGCGTAAACATTATCCGAAATAACTTGAACAGCAATAAACACAGTAGAGGAACACCTCATAGGAACAGGCCTCACATGCTCTGCAGAGAAGTCCGAACTTCTCTTATACCGCCCCACACTTAGGGGCAGGCCTCCCAAAGGATACGACAGAAACGAGGCTCATGAGGAAATCAAGTTATACACGAAGAACGGGCGGAATATTCCAATAGTCAATCAGCTCAAGGTATTGGGTCTAATAATCGGAACAAAGGTACAAACGGGGAAACCATAAGGAAGTTAGACACAAAGGTAGCGAACACCATGCGATTAATCAAACGAATTACTAACAAGCACCAGGGTATGAAGGAAGAAAGTATCATACGGCTCATACGATCATTCATAATCAGTCAGATCACATACATAGCAGCCTTCCACAATTGGTTTGCAGCTGAAAAGACCAAAATTAACCTCATAAAAAAGGCATACAAACTAGCTAACCAAAACGACTAACCAAAACAGGACGGCATATACTACGCAAGCTAGGAATGAATTACCACAATCAATACGGGGAAAAGAGGACGATAACGAGAGAAATTCGCGACAAACTCCTAGTAACAAATATACCCAAGAACATGCATCCCGTTTACAAGGGCAGACGCACGAGTAGAGCAGAGAAAATGATCCGAAGCTATGGCTCAGACGACAGAGCAGCCTTCGTAGACGCGGCTGAATACCCACACAGAAATAGCTACGTGGCAGTAGTCGTAAATCACACCCAAAAGCTCCTTACAAGCGTGTCAGTTAATACCAAACATTCCGAGACAGCAGAAGACGTAGCCATTGCACTAGCATTGGTCTCCACAAACGCTCAATACATAATTAGCGATTCTCAGGCAGCCATTAGAAACTATGCTAAGGGTAGGATCTCTCCTGAGGCGTGGCGCATCATCATAGTCAATAAAGCAAAATTCTCTAACGCAGAGAAGAACGGCAGGCAATTGCTCTGGTTCCCAGCACATACGACTCCAGGCATTCACGCAATCAACCCCAATGAGGTAGGACACCGCGAAGCTCGAGGTCTTACTCGCCCAGCTGAGCAAGGAGTGACTTCCATCGGTCAAGGGAACGCGGAGGAGGAGATCTGGAGAGAAAAAGACAGATTAACAAGATTTAGCGATATTACAAAATTCTATCAAAATCAGAGGCGAATATTACCACCGCCTCACACTAAACTGAACAGAACTGAGTCCGTTGCTTGGAGGCGATTACAAACAGAAACCTATGTGAATCCCGTGCAGTTAAAGACTTTCTACCCCGAGATATACGCCAGCGACATATGCAAGCTATGCAAGTCTGCTAGAGGCACCCTTCAACACATGTTGTGGGGATGTAAAATACACCAAGAAAAAATGGCAGTCTCCCCGGAAAATCTACGGGTGCGGTGGTCGGCCACGCTACTCAGCTCAGAACTCCCAGACCAACTTTGGTCCGTCCAGCGAGCCATGGATGCCGTGCGGGAGCAACAGCTCCCAGTGGCCATCTAGGCGGCCCCAGGCCCGGGCCTCCCAATCGCCGGATTTCAAATAAAGTTATGTCACTCACTCAACTTGAACAGTGTTGCGTATGTTGGCACAAAACCGTCACGAATTAATGTAACAGATAAACACAGCCTATTATTCTGGCTAAATGCTGTATAAATCTGTAAACAGCATTCTAAATACATATATTCTTTTTCCATCTAGGTTCTGCAGGCATGCTCCGCTCCACGGGAATTTCGTCTCTCCTTCTAGGCGCTGCTGTGATAGGTATACAGCCTCAGTGCACTCCTTTCAAACTAGAATTATTGTCTTCCTGTTATCATCATGAGTGCCAGTAGCAGCGGTATCTCATAGATCGTTTTGTTAAAGGCGCCGCCACTTTCCGATCACAGCGCCGTCTACAGTGCGGCGCCATGCTGGTATGTGGGATAGCGCTAGATAGTGCACGGCGAACATGCTTTTGATGACTGGCAAGTTATCGCGTTTTCCTAAGAGGTGTCAAGTTTTGGCGATTGTTAAACTTCTTAGCGTGTCGTAACTAAGCAGTGAGTGTTGATATGGCCGCAATATCGAACGTCCATAAGCCTAGAGGCGCTGCCACAGGTCTGGCCGCACTCGAAATAGCAGGCCAGTCAGGTCTCCACATTCCCGATACGTAACACACGTGGGGTGTCTTATTGCTGTATATCCAGCTTGGAACAGTCAGAGGGATCTTTGTGTACGATGTGGTGTGCCGCACCAGCGAACAACGCAATACAGGTAAGTAATTGCGAAACAGCTAAGAAAAACGTTTTGCAAGCTTTCGTGCTACTAAAATATTCGCCGTAAGATTTTCTAATATTGTTTACCTGGCACTCGGACATGAAGCTTTCCAAATAAATGTAAGATTACTCGACCACAAGGGCCGCTAACCTGGATAAAATGACTCGCCATCCCTGACTTGAAAAAGCTGGTGTCCAGCGAAGCTGTGGAAAACCTCCACTACAACTGCTGAGGGGGGGGGGGGGGTATTCTTCATAAGTACACCATTAATGGCCCATGAAGCGAAAAATCCGGCGTTAACCAAAACATATGTGATTACGGCATCACCTGAAACATCGCGTAATGACGTCATCACGTCAAACGTGACGTCACGCGATAATGTCACCTAATGACGACATATGATGCCTCTTGGAGAAGCAGCACACTGCACTTACCGCTTCTTTGCACAATTTCCGGGATGGCCCCATGATGACGTAACGTTATTTAGTAATCACGTCAAGCGTCACGTGATGACATGTTACACCAAAGGTGGGGTGATGACGACATCACGTGAAACGTTACGTTACGTGGTAGCGGCATCGTAACGTGACAATGTCGCCTGATGACGTAATCCGATGACGCCATCGCGTCAAACGTGACGTCACGTGATGACGGCTTCGTCAAGTGATGATGTCACTTGATGACGTCTTGGGATACCTCTTGGAGAAGCAGCCCACTGTGCGCTTCCCGCTTCTTTGCACTATCTCCTGGATCGGCCCACATTTTTTTTTTTGCAAGATCGCGCACGCGGACACGAAAAATCCCGACAAACTAGAGGCTAATTGCTTCGGTGTAAAACGACCTGGTGACCGTGGCCGCAAATATGCCATGAGCAACCAGATGCACGCGACGCGTCGAAAAAATATGCGCACTCTTAAATCTCTAGTGGTGCCTGTGCAAGGAGGACGAGAGGGATGAAACTTTATTTTAGGTCAGCACTAAGGCCTACTAAAGAAGAGTGCTTGCTCCGCTAAGGACACCTCGCCGATTCGAGAGAGCTCAAAAACGAACTGCTCTTCCCAACAGCAACTTTATTTTCTGAAGTAAAACAGCGCGTCATAGCTAGATATCCGAATATCGCGACCAGATAGCTTGCCGGCGAGATTCGGAAGTACGGGAGAGCCCGTGTGAACTAGGGGCGACCGGCACACGTGGCTGTGCTTAGAAAACGAAAATAAAGAAAGCTGAATGTTCTTATTGGAAACGTACAGTTTTCATATTACGCCCTTGATCACCAGACCGTTCGTTGCCAATCCTGATTATCTTAGAACACAGTTGGAAGATAATAAATGACATTAAATAACGACGACTAGTTGGTGTTGATGCAAATACAATGACATAGTAGTGCGAACAACGTTAACAGAAAAAAAAGATGGCACAAGACAGAGCGCTAAATCTTTGGTGCGATCTCCTAGTACTCTGTCTTGTCCCTCATCTTTTCCGCACCTTAGCCTTGTTCGCATGTGACAGCAATTAAATAACTTCAATGTGCGCGCACGAAGAAAAAAATTGGCAGCCGATCCACGAAGTGAATGCTGATGATGGAGCGAAGCTCCTTGGACGATTACGGCTGCTGCTCGAGCTTTCGCTTCGGGGTCTTGCTGCCGTTGCCGGCGTGCTGCTATACTTCTCGTGCTCGTATCTTGGGGTTAAGGCCCAACCACAAGGAACGGATTTCCGACGGATTTTCGGCGTCGGCGCCGGCCGGCGGCACGCGACGGCGGCCGGCGGCGTGGAGAACAATGCGCCGCCGGTCGGCGCCGCAAGACCGAGCAGGCCAGACTGCAGCGCTGACGGCGGAAGTGGCGGTAGACGCAGGAGACAAACAAAATATAGCCCCCGAGATGGTGCACCGTGCCATGTGAGTGAGCTCGGAGGCCATTTACAAAGCGAGCTTCCGGCGTTGTCGTCCGCGAGTGCCTGTGCCTGGTCTGCGTCCCAAACAGCCGATCGCTCACGCGTGCTCCGGCCATTGCAAGTGGTGCAGCTTTGTACGGTATCATAGATAATGATGTATACTCTTTCCAGACAGGGACATGCAAGGAACGCCGAAGTGCACACTTAAAGGCCCGACCACATTCGGCGTTTTCCCGGCGTTTCCTGGCGTTTCGTGACCCGGCGCCGCTCAGCGTCGACGCTGAGGGAGGCGCCAAGCCGAAACGTCGTACTCAAGGCACACCAGAAATCTCGGCGCCGGCGCCGCCGCCGGAAGCGGATCGATGAGCGCCGACTTGGCGCCGGCCAATCAACCGCGGCCGCGCTGCTGGCAACTTTTGCAAGCGACTTCCGCAGCAACCATTTCGCGTGCGTGCCACCATGTGGCGCCAGTGTCTCGTCGGCGAGGCGGCGCCGTCTGAGAAAGCAGCCGCTCGTACCTTCGAGCGCGCTGCCGTGAATGTGTGTGCGTGTGTGTGTGTGTGTGTGTGCCGCAGAACTATAAACAGGGCTTAAAAACCTTAATCGGGAACATTACTCATAGTTCACTTGAATGACATTGCACACTGCTTCTGGTTAAATCTGTCTGGTCACATTGTGCGACGCCGGACTGGCGCTGTTTGCGTGCGTCTCATGTGGCTGGGTGACCTCTCCGGCGCCGTTGATGCAACGACGCCGAGAGACGCAACGGCAGGAAACGCCGGTGAAAACGCTGAATGTGGGCCGGGCTTAAGGCCCGTCCACGTTACCGGCACGCAAACTCACCGTACGCCGTTCGCGGGTCGCCGTTTGACTGTGGTTTCGCTCGCGAGCGGCGAGATTTCCTTGCCGTAGACAGAATGGGACCGGGACCCATTTGTGCTGCAGCTGTACAGCGAAGTGGCAATCAGTGACCGAGGGGTGGTCACCCTGGCACCGACGGCAGCCTCACCGCCGCTGATCGTTCGGCGGCGCCGATATCGTCGCTAGGCCTTCTCCGGCTCACTCGAAAACTTAAGCTGACGGCGCTTCGGAATGAATCACCGACGCTCACCAGCCGCGATATTTTCTCACCGTTGTTGTCGCTCTTCGCTATAATTATACACAAAGAAGAAAATGCGCTGATATTAGCGGCGCCGTCGGCTGTGATGCGGGCACAACCGAGCCGGTCGTCTGCCGCCGGTAGCCGTGCACTGCAGCTGAGCTCGACAAGTATCGGAGCTCTCGTTCGTGTTTAACGTTCGACAGCGGATATAGTTTTTCATACAATGTAGAATTTACGCGTCACGTTATCTAGCGGAAAGTATTTTTGCTAGGAACAGAAGCTGCTGGTGATGCTTTCTATGCTATGCGACTGGTGCTACGTTTTTCAGCACAGACAACCAGCGTATATGTTTGCACTAGAGCTACGGACAATTTTTATGAAGTTTTAAAAGTACAAGAAGTCCTTGCTTAGCAAAAACAATTGCTCTGTTAGCGCAACATTTTGCAAAACTGTCCGGCTAAATTCGGGGCCAAGGATCTGGCCACATTGCGCCACGCTTGAAATACGTCGACGCCGAGAGTCTCTTGTGGTTGAGAGCCGTCAATGAGCGTCCACGCCGCGTGCCGCCGGCCGGCGCCGACGCCGAAAATCCGTCGGAAATCCGTTCCTTGTGGTTGGGCCTTAAGCTTTGCGGCGTTGCCGTTGGGCTGCCGCGTCTCGTTCTCGAAGTGTAGGATCAGAGTCACGACGTTTGCACTTACTTTCGCGCTCCTCCATACTGCAGTGCTAAGTGTAGAGACAGCGGCGCGGCGCCGGCGCAACACCTGCGCGCGGTCGGTATGCGCGCTGCGTGCGCTCTGCGAACGGTTCTGCGCATGACGTCGTGCGCTTGCTCGGCGAGTAGTTACGGAGCGACGCCGGCGCAGCGCAACTCCTGTGCTCGGTCGGTATGCGCGCTGCGTGCGCGATGGGGAGCTACGACGACGACGGCGACAACGGACATCGTGAGAGCCTAAGGAGCTTCGCTCCTAAAAATTAAGCAAGTGTTACACGTTTCTAAACGTTAAGGCGGAAGCCTGGTCGCACACTTGGCATACTCTTTGTCACGATTAAGATAGGCTTATAAAGAATAGCGGCAACTATTCATCGGAGCGCACGACAGAACTCACTGAAATCGCCGCACCTACTGGTAGTGGGCCAGAGCCGTCAGCGCCTTCGCAGAAAAAGGGGCACTATGGAAACGCTGGTATGATGAGCCGCAACGGAGCCAGCGGCGGAAGAAGACGAACGCGCGAGTAGTGGCATGTGCGAGTCTCTGTGACCACGTGATGGGTGCATCAAGCACGCACTAGGCATATACCCTTAGTACGCCCGAACTTAGTAAGCCCGAGCGTGTTCGCTCGCACCCCGGAAACGTGGGTTCGATTCCCCCCCCCCCCCCCCGGCTCGAAATGTACCAAATTTTATTTTCAAAGCCACTTTGTTTACAATACAAGAACCACCCTGAGAAATTCGACGTCAATCCGAGCATTTGTTGACATGATTTTACTATTTGCGGCGTCGGCCATTTTTCTTCACGGCGCAGTTCCACCAAGTTCACCGCCAACGTAGACACCTTAGGATTTCGCCCTAATACTTAGTCCATTCGTAATATAGTTGACCGACTGTAATACGCACTTCTCGTTCATATCCCAGTTTGATCATAGGTGCCGAGTTCCTCGCTGTGCGCTCACTGGAAACAAAGTGATGAATATATCATATTCGGTAAAACAATCATGTGCTGAAAAGTGTTCATGGCGTCATCTTAGAAAAATCACCTGTAGTGGTGCAGTTAATTGTGTTTGTTCTACCTGTCCTGTGTTTAGAGTACGTGTATTTATAAAGATGGATTTCAGCCCGTGTAGGCTATAGTGAATGCGTGCTAAACTTGGTGTAATCTGTATTTAATTTCAATGCAACTGTTTATATCCATATTCAGATTAGTTTTCTCACCTTGATGAATTTATAAATATTTGGCAAACTGTGATTCGTTGGCGAAATTCTTTGTACAGCCATTATCCTCGTCACTTTCTCTGGAGGCGCCCACGCTTTCCGACGACGTCCGGCCAATGAAGAGGTCCGGGAGTTGGATGCCAATGGCAGTCGCTAACAACAAGATCGAGAAAAGATTCCGGAGCGTCTCCGCGCTTAGAGATCGCGATGGTTATTTCATTTATTGTATCTGGTAATTACTAGCCCAAAAATAAAGCACCAAAACCAGTGAAATGCTTGAACGAGACTTATTCAGCCGTGTCCTATTGAAACAGAAGACGCGACGTCAGCGGACATGGCGTGCGATTGCCCTGGCAAATAATGAAGGCAAAACAGCGAGGGGAGTGGCGCCTGCGACATCCAGCACGGCCGAGAGCGAGAAGGTCATCTGTTGGTCGTTCGCGACACGAGCCATGCGAGAGGCGTAAGACTGATGATGCTAAACCTATTTTGCGCCGGTTCGTAAGCCATGTAAGAATTGGGCCATGATTACACGTGGTAAAGGGCAGTGCGCTGTGGGACGACCGTATCCAGTATAAGTACTGAACTGATAGAGCAGCATGTGCGTCTCGTAGAAAGGGCGAGTTCTACATGGGAATTGCACACAATGCGTAAATTTTTGTGCGACCGCAATGAGGAGCTTTGAAATGCAGAGGCTAGTGGCATTTTTTGCGCCACAAACGCATTTGCAGAGAGCTGCACAGACGCGCCTTATATATCTAACACTCCCTTACCTCCGTGTACCCGCGCTCTTGCTCGGGGGCGGTGCCGCCGCCTACGAGCAGAAAAGAGAAGTACTGCATTATGACACTAACGCGCCACCGGACAGTGAACGCTTCGGTGGTCTCACCACTACGACGCCTCGATGCCAGCATTCGAAGGGACGCTGGCATCAAGAAGCACTACCAACGCCACTTAGGTGGCGTTCACCGTACTCAGCACAGCGGAGCGTGGCCTCCGCAATTAGCTCTGAAAATGTTCTGAAGTTGATCGCGGAGGCTGCAATTACGACGCGCTGTACGCGCTGATTTGACTCGGTGACGATTCAGTTTACGTGCTATTGTCTTGCGCGTTGTATTAGTGTGTCAGTTACGTGCCTTCGTCTTTCGCGTTGTGCTAGCGTGTGCAGCGTAGTGCAGCTTCCATATGCACGACGGTGCTCATGGTCATCGACGTTGGTAGTCGTGATGTTTTGTCTTGTCTGTCGGCAAGTTTTCTCCTGCAATTCTGCATTCGCATGCCGCTAATGCCATCTCCTACAAGCACCGCGCTAATATTGGAGTAGTTTTCGAAGCTGAAATCTCGGTGATATCGGTAGCGAAAGCGCCTACGGAAGCGAAATCATAAGCAAGAGACCAATGGAAGCTTGCAGATGAGGTAAGTGATCGTCACGATAGTTGGTTAATGGATCATTGCTATAACAGAGACCATGTGGCGTGTTTAATGACGCCGTGAGGTGCTTCGTAATCATGCTAGGTGTGTTTCCACTGTCGTCGAACACAGACCTCAAAACAGGATATACAGCGAAATTAACATGAAAACGGTTACGTAAGCTTCATATCTCAACAACGGAAATAGTAGTCTGGGCTTCGTGCCAAGAGGACAGCAATGCAGGTCACCATGACCTAGGTAAGCGTAACGTGCAGGCGAAATTAAATCACCCATTTGTAAATAACTTGGTGTGCACCCGAGCGCAACACAGTGTACCAATAGGCACCCGGCGGTTCGCGAGGCTGCTCCAGCGTCCAGTTATTGGAAACCACCACCACACCATCGTTTTCGCATCCGATGGAGGAAGGAGAAGGCGGCTTTGCATCCAGTGGCAATTTGACATAACTGCGTGCTGTTGGCGTGGCGTTCGTTATGAACACAAACAGCGTTCGTGTGACAATTTCGACGGTACTCCTTAACTTCGAAGTTTGCACGCGTTCTTTTGAGGTTTTTACCTCAATAAGGGAGAGCTGCTGTTTGGAATAGGCCACGTCTACTCAGTCAAAGGTGTATCGATATGTGGCGTGCTACACGGTATGGTCTGGCACGCTGGTCACACCGGCACAGTATAAAAAAATGTCGCAGTTTCACCCGAAAGGCGAAGCATCAATTGCGATTTTTATTTATTTATATACAATACCTACAGCGCCCTCTAGGGCATTATTGTAGGGGGAACATCAGAAATAAATAACAAGACATATACTATAAGTTAGGCCATGGATGGAGCGTATAAAGCATCTAAATACCTATGCACTATTTCAGTAAAAAGCAAAAACAAAAACTAATATACAGTAAATACTACTATACAGTACTAATATTCAGTAAAAAGCAAGAACAAAAACTAATATACAAAGATGAACAAGCATGTCACGCACACACAAAAGAAGAACATCTAAATATAGCGATCTCGGCTAACATTGTTGGGAATAATCAACAAAAGGGATAAAACATAGAAGGACAAGCAATATTGCACTCATATTAACACGTGGTTCTGTAAAGCCGTTAGAAAGTATGTTGGAGGGGCAGTAGCAATTTGCGCAGGTAGACCGTTCCAGTCGTGCACGGTTCGTGGAAAAAAGCTGTATTTGAATGCGTTTATACGGCCACTGTATTCGCGTGCGTTTAGTGGGTGGTCAGTGCGGGCGGAAATGTAGCTGGGCTCCTTTATGTATTTCTCTTTTTGAATGCCAGTGTTATTGTTTAGAACATTATAAAAGAAAGAGAGTCTGAGGTAGAGCACTCCACGGGCTTACCCAAAAGCCCGGGCCCGGCCCGTGGGCCGGGCCGGGTAGAGGAGTTCTTTCACGGGCTCGGGCTCGGGCACGGCGTGTGCTTTTTGATGCGGGCCCGGGCCGGGTTCGGGCTTTCTGCGAGTTATTCTCGGGCTTCTCAACTCTGAAAAACATCTATTTTTCGGTCTCGGGCCGGGTTCGGGCTGGTTTAGAGTCGGCCTCGGGCCGGGCTCGGTCTTAAGGTAAAGGGGTGGCGGGCCGGGCCGGGCGGGTAACGTAGATTATTTCCGGGTCTCGCCATAAAAGTTTTGATCGGGCTCGGGCGGGCCGCGCAATGTAAAAACGGGCCCGGGCCAGGCCCGGGCCGCAAAAATCGGCCCGTGCAGTGCTCTAGTCTGAGGTATTTTCGCCTGCTTTCAAGTAACGGCCATCCCAACTTGTCGCGCAAACCAGAAGACCTCTTTTGAAAATTATAGTCGCCAGATACGAATCTGGCAGCCCGTTTTTGGACGCGCTGCAGTTCTTCAACGTTGAGCTTTGTATGCGGGTCCCAGGCGGCGCAAGTGTACTCGAGTATAGGACGAACACTTGAAATATATAAAGTTTCCTTTAGCTTAACGGGAGCATCCTTAAAGTTACGTCGGAGGAAGTTTAATGTGCGGCTGGCTTTCGCGGCGATATAGTTGACGTGAGTATTCCAAGATAAATCAGTGGAAAAAAAAGACTCCTAAGTACTTATAAGTTGAGACAGCAGTTACTTCTGTGCTACCAAGGAAGTAGTCTGCTTGAAGGAATTGTTTCTTTTTCGTAAACCGGACGAGATTACATTTCGAGAGATTCAGCGCCATATTCCATTTTTGGCACCAAGAGCACACGGAGTTGAGGTCATGCTGTAGTGTAACTGCATCTGCTTCAGAGGATATGGTGCGGTAGACACAGCAGTCGTCAGCGTAAAGTCGAACGGTACTTGAAATGTAGTCACTAAGATCGTTTATAAATATCAAAAAAAGAAGAGGGCCTAGAACCGACCCTTGCGGAACACCAGAGGTCACACCCACACTTACTGAACTGATACCGTCACAAACTACGCACTGTTTTCTTTCCATGAGGTACGCTTCAATCCAGGTTAGGAGTGTAGTAGGAATATTCAAAAGTGAAAACTTCTTCAGTAATAGGTCGTGAGCAACTAAATCTAAGGCTTTCCGAAAATCTAGAAAAATACAATCTACCTGACCGGCAGAGTTTAAGGAAGCGGAAATATCATGGGTAAATTCTACAAGCTGTGTTTCACATGAGAAACCTGACCTAAATCCATGTTGTGTTGGACAGAAAAAATTATTGTTTTGTAGATGGCTGATTAACTGAGTATAAATGACATGTTCTAGTACTTTGCACGACACGCTCGTCAAAGATATCGCCCTATAGCTGCATGTTTTACTCCTAACACCACTCTTTGTTTGTTTTTTCATCTCCGAGTACAGATTTAGTGCCGGCGAATCACAGTATCTACGAAAGAGGCTTTTCCGTCGGTTGACCATCACTCGGAGCTGCCTATTCATCCAACGCTTATCGTCACGACGCTTAGCTGAAATGAAGCGGGACGGGATGAACGTGTGTGTCAGAGATAAGATTTAAGTCTCTGGCAAGGATAATGTATGTTGCGTGTAAAGTTAATAATGTGTTGCTAAGTTCAAAAAATGATACTGGACTGGTGGATCCGGGAGGCCTATAAAAAGAACCAACTGCTAGTGACGTACCATCGCCCAGCAGTACCCTACACCAGACAGCTTCACAGGAATTGCCGTCTATGTTAACCGACACGCTTTTCAAACTGCTATGAATAAGGATGAATACACCACCACCACGCGCATTGAGATCCTTCCGGTATGTGGTATAGGATGAAGGAAATATTTCACTATCGGTCATGTTGCTGTCCAGCCATGACTCTGTTCCAATTACCACATGTGCATTTGTCATTTCTAAGAGGGAGAGGAACTGGTCAGTTTTGTTTTTTAAACTGCGACAATTAATGACAATGCAAACAAGGCCACTTTTAGTAACAGTTCGTGGGTTAGCTTAAGGGCATGGTGATGGCTATTCGTCTACACATGTGATACAGTCTGTTTCAGTGCTGTACATGAAAGTTTTTTTATAAGCCTCGCATGAGGCCAGCTGAATAATTTATTTTACAATAAAGTTTATTCACTCACTCACTCACTCACTATCCAAGTGTAGTTTATTAAAGCGCAGTTTCGGTTTTCCTCCGCGCTCTTTTGTAAACTGTATAAGCCTTTTTCTTTGTTCCCGAACATTGAGCGAATAGTCCTCGCTGTATGTATCCTTTAGTTTTGCGGCATTTGAAAGGATTCGGTTCCTATTCTTAAAAGACAAGAATTTCACAATTAGGGGCCTCTTCTTGTCGGGCGCATATCTGCCTAGTCTATGCGCTCTTTCAATGGTCGCAGCATGAACAGATATACTTAACTTCTCAGAACAAAAGGAGAGATCGCTTCTCGGCCTTTTGGCTAAGATCAAATGTAGAACAAAAGGAGATAATGTTTCTCTCAGACTGTTCCCATGATTCGTTTACATTGTCAAGGATGCCGTAGAAAATTAAGTTGTTTCTACGTGACTGGTTCTCCAAGTCATCGTGTGATGACTATAGTGACGTGCACGCGGCAGCCAGTTTTTCGGTAGTTTTCAATAATAGTTCTACCTCATGCGTTAGCGGGAGCACCAATGACACATTATCTTCAACGAGTTTGACTTTGTCGGTAAGTTTTGTTAGCTTATCTTCGAGCGTCTTTTGTTCAAGCCGAATGGAACGTAGTTCTTCCAGTATCACGGACTGCTGCTGCTGTATTGTTGGTATTTTCATAATAGTATCGAACATCTGCTTTTCCTGTTCAGGGGACAAAGGCCCCGGGTTTAGTTCTACGTCTCCCGCAAGCAAAAGCAATTTCAGAAAAAAAAAGTTTGTATCCTGAACAGATCGTGGTCACATCGTATAGCAGGCGTAAAAACATGCACACGGCCAAGTTGGGATCTGGCGCCGACTTCCTAAACGGTTTACCATTGACAGAAAGGTAAGAGTAACAAACCTGAAGAAGAACATGATGTAAGCGTCTAGCTGCTATGTCGGGGCCAGGTCCCGGAGTGGGTGGGTACAACAGCTGCTTATGAAGGTCACGCATGTGCAGAGGATCCCAACGTTGCCAGTGGATGAAGCATTCGAGCGCCGGTATCACTGTCAAGTCCAGCGGAGAAGCCTCGCTTGAAAAAAATGACAGCAGATCCACGAGGTGAATGATGATGAGTGGGCGAAGCTCCGGAGGGAATCATCGGATCTCCCGCTTAAGGGGACGCTAGCACAAACGCGTTAGAAACGTGCAGTACTCTCTAGTAAGGGGGAGCGGCCACAGCGTCTTACGCAGCCATTTACACATGCCGGAACGTGCACCGCGTTTGCCGACGCCATCACATGACTGCTGAGAGAGTATACCCCCCGTATTCATAAACGCTCCTCGACTTGAACTTGACTTGCCACCGCTTTGGGCAGCGCGTTCGAAACGCGTTGAAGGTAAGGTGGAAAGGCCACAGCGTCTTACACCAGCTTCTTACACGGGCCGTAACGCGCTAGCACAAACGCGTTAGAAACGCGCTAGAAACGCGGCCTTTCGTTAATGTTGGGTATTTATAGCCATCGTGGTGCGTTTGTCCATGTCCGCTTCGTGGCGTAGTGAGAAGTGTACCTTTCGTGTCGTATCTTACAAAATCATTTCTCCCTCGAATACCTCTATGGCGTATCGCGGAAAAAACTATACAAAGACCTATGTAATGTATTTCTTCCCGCTCCCCTGTATAGAACCCAATACAATGATGGTCCAGGTCAAGACATCTTAAAAAGGGTAAAAAACATGCCTGTAAGGGGAGGTGTCAAAACCTTCTTCTTTAAACTGCATACTAATACGCTAGAAGTAAAGACATATATGGAAGAAAAAGGAATGTTCGTACCTTGGGGCACTCACTGTTTCATATGTAGGAAACCAGAGACAATTGAACACGTTTTTCTAGATTGTTCCGGAGGTTACTTCTTTTGGGACATACTTCAAAGAACTTTAAAAAAAGACTTACCTATAGATAGCTACGGCATTAGATTTTTACCGGTCAATAACGACGAAGGCATCCCATTCGACATGATAATGCTCCTGGGCCTACATAGTATTTGGTTGTCAAGAATGGCCTATCGTCATGCAGATATTGACGCGCGGCCAATAAGGAGTTACTTTCGCGAATCTGTTAGCAGAATGGTTCAAGTGTATAAACTTCATGAACCCGAACCAGACTGGCTTCCTAGGTTAGAAGGGCTGATGTACATGCCCGAGTTTTGATTGTTCCTCTTTTCAGCCCTTGATGTGCTGATATGATTGTACACTGTATTTCTGTGTGAATTTAATAAAGGCAATAAAGAAAGAAAAAGCTTCGTGGCGTAGTGGGCTAACGCCGCGCGCTCGGAAGCGAGGGGTCCCTGGTTCGATTCCGCGCTACGGACACAACTTCGGAATTTTTTTCTCATTTTTCTCAGACTGGTTACACACTACTACTACTACTACTACTACGACGGGGACGGAACGGCTGCCGCTATAAGGAGCTTCGCCCCTAAAAGACAGGCCAGCAAGACAAACTTGCTCGGTATATGCGACACTATTTAACGCCAGGCACGTTGACATCGCGGCAGCATCGAGAACTGCCATCATTTGCAGCACCTGAAGAAGAACATGATGTAAGCGTCTAGCTGCCATGTCGGCGCCAGATCCCCTTGTTGAAATCAGATAGAAATCAGGAGTAGGGATAGTAGTTTTATCAGCTGCATAAACATGGACATGTAGCAGCACCAGGAACGCGCAAAACTTGTCGACGCCGTCGGCGTTTTGCCCGCGTTCGCACCGAAAGCGCGTGGCGTTGGTGACTGTTGTCGGTGCCTCTGGCGGCGGCTCGTCGGTTTGCGACGAGATCATAAAGGGACACGTCGGCGATTTGCCCGCGTTCGTACCGAACGCGCGCGGGGATGGTGACTGTTGCCGGTGCCCCTGGCGGCGGCTCGGAGGTTTTCGAAGAGGTCAGAACGGGACACTCGTCGAGCAGCGTCGGAAGTTTTTACCATCTTTTATATAAATGGTAAGCTAGCCTCACCCTGCTAGGCTAGCCTCACCCTCTGGAGTGAGGCTAGCTTAGCAGGACTATTTTAAGAAATATCAGGCATTGCCTGGGATATTATTGGCCTTAGTGAATTTAGAAGAACTGGTGAGGATTACACAGTGCAGACTAACGGCCACGTCCTCTGCTACAGAGGTCTTCCAGATAATAGAGAATCCGGGGTAGGATTTCAATCCATAACAACATAGCTGGTAACATTGATGAATTCTACAGCATTAATGAGAGGGTAGTCGTCGTAATAAAACTGAATAGGAGGTACAAAATGAAGGTAGTACAAGCCTATGCCCCAACCTCTAGTCACCATGATAAAGAAATAGAACAGTTTTATGAATATGTTGAACTAGCAATGAGAAAGGTGCAAACTCAGTATACTGTAGTCATGGGCGACTTCAATGCAAAAGTGGGGAAAAAGCAGGTTGGTGAGCAAGCAATTGGCAACTACGGCATCGATTCTAGGAATGCAAGAGGAGAGATGTTAGTAGAATTCGCGGAAAGGAATAGGCTCCGAATAATGAATACCTTCTTCAGGAAGCGCAGCAACAGGAAGTGGACCTGGAAAAGCCCTAATGGAGAAACAAGGAATGAAATAGATTTCGTACTCTCTGCCGACCCAAGCATAGTGCAGGATGTCGAAGTGTTAGGTAAGGTTATGTCCAGTGACCATAGGTTAGTGAGGTCTCGGATTTCTCTCAATTTGAAGAGAGAGAGAGTGAAATTAGTCAAGAGGAAACAGGCCAACCTAGAGGCAGTAAGGGTAAAAGCAGACCAATTTAGGCTGGTGCTTGCAAACAAATATGCAGCTTTAGAACAGGAAGCTGAAGACAACATAGAGACAATGAATGAAACCGTAACTAGGCTGATCTCAGAAGCAGCAAATGAAGTGGGAGGTAAGGCACCAAGGCAACCAGTAGGTAAGCTCTACCAAGAAACAAAGGACCTAATAAAGAAACGACAGAAGATGAAAATGTCCAACTCAAGAGATCAGATAGAATTCGCTGAACTGTCAAAACTAATCAACAAGAAAAAAAGTAAGGGATATTCGAAATTATAACGTGGGAAAGATTGAGGAATCCGTAAAATATGAACGCAGCATTAAATCAGTAAGAAGAAAGCTTGGCAGAGGACAAGGCAAGATGTATGCACTGAAAGATAAGCATGGTAATATCATCAGCAATTTCGATGACATAGTAAAAGCAGCGGAAGAATTCTATACTGACCTGTACAGTGCCCAAAACAGCCAAGCTACTTTCGTTCAAAATAGTGATGAACCGGACACAGAGGCTCATTCTATAACTAGCGCTGAAGTTAGAAGGGCCTTGAAAGACATGACCAGGGGAAAATCTGCTGGAGAAGATGGAATAACAGTAGATTTAATCAAAGATGGAGGAGATATCATGCTTGAAAAGCTTGCGGCCCTTTATACGCAATGCCTCACAACTTCATGTGTACCAGAGAGCTGGAAGAACGCCAACATTATACTAATCCATAAGAAGGGAGACGTTATAAAAACTGAAGATTTATAGACCCATTAGCTTGCTTTCAGTATTGTATAAAATATTCACCAAGATCAGAATATCAGAAGTGAGAAGGAGACAGGAAAGATTGAAAGTAAGAAAAAAGACGAAGATTGAAGAGGAGGACAGGAAAAGGCAACTACCGATATCCCCCGGGTGGGTCAGTCCGGGGGTGCCGTCTACGTGAAGCCGAGGCCAAAGGGGTGTGTTGCCTCCGCCGAGGGGCCATAAAGGTCCAAGCACTCAGCATTGGCTCAACCCCCAGGATCCTCTTTTCCCCGGACACGGCTAAGCCGCGCACGGTTAGACGCGGGAGGGTCCGACCCTCGTGTGCTCGGGTCCGTGGTGTCACAACACACCAAACGCCTGCTTGCGCAGACGCCCCTGCGGAGTTGAAGCCCATGGTGGTAATCACAGGAAACAGAGCGGATCCAGAGTAGCACCAAAGGAGAAGCCTTTATCAAAACAAATAGGGAGGGGGGTTACTGCATGCTCAAATTTGTGAGCTCACAAGTTTGCCAAGGCCGCGTCGTGTCAGTAGCTGATGAAGCCTACATGAGCGAGAGAGAGAGATAAATGAGATGCGAAAGGCAGGGAGGTTAACCGGAAGGTAACTATCCATTAACATGGTTAATGAATAACTACATAGGCTAAAATTATTTAGGTACTGTTTATGAGGACTACATATTTGCTGGAAATCTCTGAAAATAATTGTGCAAGCGCAGAATAACACCCTCCACTAGTGGTGGCGTCCTTGAAAGAATGGATATGTATCAGTTGTACCAGTGTGGTGAATAAAGTTACATAAAAAAAACTTGGCAATGGAAACAAAATTCAGAGTAGAATTCCAAATACATTGCCTCTTCTTTAGGACTAGATGAATGCAATTAATTATAACAATCAATTGAAAATCGAATGCCAACCACAAAAATAAAAATATTATAAATGTTTTAGCTCCTACCTGAGAACCATGATTGTGAACAAAGCTCCAGTTGAACTATCTCTAATTATGGTTTATGATTATGGTCTAATTATGGTTTATAAAAAACATTTTTATGGTTTGTGTTTAAACTACTTACCATGCCTCTTTCGACCAGACCAGACGAGCTTCCGTCAAACTCTTCACTACTTCAATGCAAATAATGATGATGATGTATGGGGTTTTTTGGCGCAAGGGCCAGATATGGCCAAAGAGCGCCATACACATGGTGATGGGTTTCAAATCAATTATTTATGAAATAAAGGAATGTACTGTGGATGGTGAATGTTAAATGGCTGTAAATAGGCCTAGAATCAGTCGCTGTAACTTGCGTAAAACATATAACTATTAAAATGATGACAATGACCAGAGATGTGAGCAATGACCATGGATGGTTTGTTCTGAAGTGATGTCATAAAACGTGTACGTGAAAGTAGCACCGGCGCCTCACAGGGCCCTTGAACGCAAGGGCCGAGAGGCACATGCTCTACTATAAGGCTGTCGCAGCAGCAGCCTCTGAAGAGAGGATGTGCTACGAATGCGGGGGGCTGATGACTCGCAATGTACCAGCATCTTCAAGAAACTTTAAAACTAACCTGTGATCAAAGAACGGTTCTGTGCCCAGAAACATTGCGGGGTGTAGAGGAACGTGTTGTTTGTATGCTAAGGGGAAGTATTTCTTTCTTTGAGGATCTAATTCCTTGCACTCTATTAAAACATGGATCACAGTCAGCGTCTCGCCACATTTGCTACAGGAAGGAGGTTCATTTCCAGTCAACAAGTGAGAGTGTGTGCCATACGTGTGGCCAATTCTAAGGCGGCAAAATATGACTTCGGTTGGTCGTGATATCGTACTTGGTGGCCAATACCCTAACAGTGGTTTGATGGCGTGAAGTTTATTTCCTGTTTCCGCATCCCATGAGTGCTGCCAATAGCTCCTAAGGCTCTTGCGCAAGAAATGCTTCAAATCTACTGCGGGAACAGCTGTAGAGGAGGTGTTCCCCTTTCTTACAAGGGATGATGATGTGTGGTGTTTTATGGCGCAAGGGCCAGTTATGGCCAAAGAGCGCCATGCCAGTGTTTGTGAGTGTGCAGTGGAGCGATGAATTCTGAGAAGTAGATGAAGCGTGGCTGTAAAAGGGCCTAAAAATAATCGCTGTAAAGTGCGTAAAATATAAATGTACTAAGATCATGGCAATGACTAATGAGGTGTACTATGAAATGAAGGATGCATTGAGAAAGAACAATACCATATTTAAAATATTTAAGATGCAGTAATTGGCAGGAAGCACTACTGCCTAAACAGAGCCCTTGAACCACAAGGGCCTGGAGGCATGTGCTATAAAAAACTATCACAGCGGCATTCTCTAGAGAGAGGATGCGCTACGAACTGATTGGGCTAATAACATGTAGCACAACATCGTTCAAAAAGCCGAGAATTGCTTTGGCGTTAAAAAGTGGTTCTTCACCAATAAACGTCATGAGATGAAGAGGGATATGATAGCGGTATGCTACAGGAAAATA
Source organism: Dermacentor silvarum (assembly GCF_013339745.2). Classification (NCBI taxonomy): domain Eukaryota; kingdom Metazoa; phylum Arthropoda; class Arachnida; order Ixodida; family Ixodidae; genus Dermacentor; species Dermacentor silvarum. The sequence goes on from NC_051158.1 coordinate 34,077,355, forward strand.
TTTTCTTCTCTCCGTTTCGGCTTCCTGACACTCCAGCAGGACGTGGAGTACGGTCAGCCTCTCACCACATCTACCACAGGTTGGTGGTTCATCACCAGTGAGCAAAAAATTGTGGGTGCCGTACGTGTGTCCTATTCTGAGACGACAGGATAGGACATCAATTCGTCGTGTTTTCGTAGCTGAGGGCCAGAAACCTAACTGTGGTTTAATCATGTGAAGTTTATTATTTGTTTCAGCGTTCCACAAGTGTTGCCAGTGGCTTCGTAGCTTCTTTCGCAAGAAAGGCTTCAAGTCTGTTGCAGGAACAGCTACTGCATGATAGTTCACCCCCTTGCGGCACGCCAGCCTCCTGGGTGAATGTTCTAGTTAAAACATTGCCCACTCTTACGCGAAACGTGCGGTTAGACAAGTAGCTTTCGACTGTGTTTAACATATTTCCGCGGACCCCCATCGCAGAAAGATCTCGCAGAATTCCGAAGCGCCATGTCGTGTCGTACGCTTTCTCTAAATCTATAAATACAGAAAGTAAAAACTGTTTATGAATAAATGCATCTTTGATGTTTGCCTCGATGCAAACAAGGTGGTCTATTGTCGACCTACCTTCTCGGAAGCCACACTGGAAGGGGTCTAGTATTTTGTTATTTTCTAGGAAACTGATTAAACGCCGGTTTATCATTTTTTCATACAGCTTGCACAGGCAGCTCGTTAGAGCTATTGGCCTGTAGCTGCTGGCTAATGACGGGTCTTGGATCACTATGGCTTCTTTCCATGAGGACGGGATACACCCAGCCGCCCACATGGCATTAAACAGAGATAAGAGTGTTTTCAGTGTTTCAGGGTGTAGGTATCTAACCATTTCATACATGATACTATCGCCACCTGGCGCCGAGTTGTTACAACAAGCGAGAGATGCTTTAAGTTCGGCTAAGCTAAAAGGTTGATTGTAATGATGATGATGATGATGATATATGTTGTTTTCTGGCGCAAGGGCCAGCTATGGCCAAAGAGCGCCAAGACGTGGTGTACTGAGTGAGCAATGGTATGATCAATGACAGTGGGTAGGGATCATGACAATGATGTGATAGGGCGCAATGAATATGGTATAAAAAAGCTGTGAGCGATACAAGGCACTACTGCCTCACAGAGACCCTTAGAAGCAAGAGCCTGGAGGAGAGTGCATTTCAAAATGCTGTCGCAGCAGCGTCCTCTGAAAGAGGACCCTGCTACGAATCTCTCCGGCGAAGAACTTGCAAAATGTCGATGTCGTTTAAAAAGGCTAAAACTGAGTCGTGCTGAAATACCGGGTCATTAGCTAAAAACATCGCTGGGTGAAGGGGTATGTTCTCTCTATAGGCTTGAACAAAGTGTTTCTTTCTTTCAGGTTCTATTAGAGGACACTGCACTAGGATGTGAAGTACAGTAAGTACCTCGATTGATGTGTAGTTTTTATTGGCGCAAGGGCCAGATATGGCCAAAGAGCGCCATGTACGTAGTGATGAGTAATCAATGAATGGTTTAACAGATTAAGAAATTAGTTAAGAATGGTGGATAAATGTGGCTGTAAAGGGGCCTAAAATCAATCACTAAGATGTTTAGAATATAAATATACTAAAATTATCGCAATGATTTGTGATGTGCGCTATGATCATAAAATATTTGCGATGAAGAATGGTTAGCAGGACCTGGAGGTGACAACAGCACTAGTACCTCACAGAGCCCTTGGGGGCAAGGACTGGTAGGCACGTGCTTACAATTGTGCTTGTATTGCAGCTGCAACCTCCAAGAGGAGGTCGTGCTACAAGTATCCGGGCCAAATGACTTTTAAGATGTTGGTTTCAGCTAAAAATTTCAGTACTGTTTGAAATTCAAAAAGCGGTTCATTGCTAAGAAAAAATGCAGGGTGTAAAGGTAAGTGATGACGATATGCGAAACGGAAGTACTTTTTCCTCTCTGCTTCTACTTCAGGGCACTCAAGAAGAACATGGAGGACTGTAAGGCTATCGCCACACTTTGTACATGTCGGAGGATCACTTCCATTCAGTAGGAAAGAGTGAGTGCCGTAAGTATGCCCTATTCTTAATCTACAGAGGAGCACTTCCTTGTGTCTTGCTGTTCTCTCAGATATCCAGTTTCCTAATTTTGGTTTTATGGTGTGCAGTTTATTTAATACTTCGTCATCCCACTGGCTTTGCCAATACTTCCTCAACTTATGGCGTAAGAAGGGCTTGAGGTCTGTAGCTGGTATGGGTTTATTTACGTCTGTCTCACTAAAAGTAACTAACGAAGCATTTTCATCAGCAGCTACATTGCCTTTTATTCCTCTGTGGCCAGGTATCCAACATAAGACAATGCTTTGGTTTTGCACATATGCTGAGCATAGTGAGGTGTAGAGCTCATTAAATACAGAGTTTGTGTGTCTTCGGAAGCTCATTAGGGCTTTTACAACACATAATGAGTCTGTGAATATGATAGCCTTATCGAGATTAGTCTGCTTGATATGCTTTACCGCTGAAAGTATTGCGTAAGCTTCAGCTGTGAAAATACTTGTGTTTGGATTTAGAGCACCGGACGTCGAAAACGACGTCCCGAGGGCTGCGTATGCGACACCAGAAGATGACTTCGAGGCATCTGTATAGAATTCTGAGCGGGAATACTTCGCCTGAAGTTCAAGGAAGTGCGAGCGTATGTGTGCCTCAGGCGCACGTTTTGTTATTTCGACAAAAGAGATATCGCACTCTATGGTCTGCCATTCCCACGGCGGTGGCAGGCAAGTGGGAGCCATAAGGGTATTTTCTGCTAGTGGAATACCTATTTCTTCTGCCAATGCTTGCAAGCGTAGGGACAAAGGTGTTCTAATAGCTGGGCGGTTACGATGAAGTGTGGCAGTGGAGAGGTCCTGGATAGTTATATAGCATGGATGCTCAGTATCTGATTTTACCTTCATGTAGTAGGAGAAACTGAGATATGTTCTTTGAAGATGCAGAGACCATTCATTGGACTCAACATAGAGGCTTTGAACGGGGCTTGTCCTAAAGGCACCTGTTGCCAGACGAATACCAAGGTGGTGGACTGGGTCTAGGATTCTTAGGGCACTGCGTGTTGCAGAATGGTACACCACGGCACCGTAGTCAAGGCGCGAACGTATGAGACTCCTATACAAGCTAAGGAGACATCTTCTGTCAGAACCCCAGCTTGTGTGTGACAGAAGCTTCAGCAGATTCATCGTCTTCAGGCACTTCGCTTTCAAATATTTCAAATGGGATATGAATGTTAGTTTAGAGTCTAGAATGACACCTAAAAATTTATGTTCGCGACTCACAGATAGGCGTTCTCCATTTAGATGAATAACGGGGTCTGGTAATATACCTTTCTTATTAGAGAAGAGAACAGCCGTACTTTTCTGAGGGTTTAGTTTAAATCCGTTCTCGTCCGCCCACTTAGACAGCTTATTTAAACCAAGTTGCACTTGTCGCTCGCAGATAGCCAGATTACATGATTTGCAACCGATTTGTACATCATCCACATATACAGAGTAAAACAATGTACGTGGAATGATGGTATGCAGCGAGTTCATTTTTACGACAAAGAGGGTACAGCTTAGCACACCGCCTTGTGGTACACCAGTCTCCTGCGTAAATGGACGGGACAGGGCGTTACCGACTCTAACGCGGAACGTGCGATTGGAAAGATAACTTCGAATAACGTTCAGCATATTGCCTCGGACTCCCATACCAAACAGATCACGGAGAATTCCGAAGCGCCATGTGGTATCGTATGCTTTCTCCATGTCAAGAAATACCGACAGGAAGAACTGCTTGTGTACAAAGGCATCACGGATGTTAGCCTCAATGCGAACCAGGTGATCTGTTGAAGATCTACGTTCCCGGAACCCACATTGTAAGGGGTCTAGTATTTTATTAACTTCGAGATAGTGAAGCAGGCGTCGGTTAATCATTTTCTCGAACAGTTTGCATAGGCAACTTGTCAGAGCAATAGGCCTGTAACTGCTGGCCAGGGATGGGTCCTTGCCCTCTTTGAGAATTGGGATTATAATTGCTTCTTTCCAAGAGGAAGGAATGTACCCGGCAGACCACATTGCGTTAAAAAGTGATAATAGTGTTTTCTGGGTTTCAAAGCTTAAGTGTTTTATCATGTCATAAATTATTCGGTCGGTTCCTGGAGCCGAATTATTGCAGCAGTTCAGTGAAGCTTGAAATTCCGCCATGTTGAATGGATGATTGTATGGTTCAGTCTGTCTGCTTTTTTGAACCAGAGGAACTCGTTCTGCTTGTCGCTGATAGCTCAAGAATGTGTCAGAGTAGTGGGAGGAACTGGAAATGTATTCAAAGTGTGCTCCTAAAGTATCAGCTTGTTCTTTAAGCGTGTCTCTCTCGGTAGTTGACTAAAGGCAGAGGCTGAGATTGCCGGCCTTTTAATTTTTTGACTCTGTTCCAAGCTTTCCTCTCGTCTCTGTAAGAATTTATACTTGAAATGTATTTTTGCCAGCTGTCCCTTTTGGCACGGCGGCGTGTTCGTCTACCCTGAGCCTTTATTTCCTTGAAGATGATGAGGTTTTCTGTTGTTGGTGAGTCGCGAAGACGACTCCAAGCCTTATTTTGCTTCCTGCGCGCTTCCCTACATTCGTCATTCCACCAGGGAACACGACGTTTTGAAGGCGTCCCATTAGTTTCCGGAATACATATTGACGCTGCATCGACTAGAAATGCTGTTACGTATGCCACTGCGTCATCAATATGGAGTGTACAAATATCATCCCAGGTCAAGTACGTGAGCTCTCTGTATCGCTTCCAGTCGGCTGAGTCTACCTTCCACCTGGGAGCATGTGGAGTGTTTTCATCTTGTTTTGCACAGTTTAAAACAATGGGAAAGTGGTCGCTTCCATAGGGGTTCCTAATAACACTCCACTCCAGATAGGGAACAAGAGTACTTGACACTATGGTAAGATCTATCGAGGAAAATGTTTTGTGTGCAAGACTGTAGAATGTAGGTTCCTTCTTGTTAAGTAAGCAGGCACCCGAGGAAAACAGGAAATTTTCTATTAGGCGCCCTCTCGCATCACAACGACAATCTCCCCAAAGGGTACTATGCGCATTGAAATCTCCTGCAACTATATAGGGCTCAGGAAGTTCATCGATAAAGTTCTGGAGGTCTGTTTTCAATAGTTGAGAACCAGGAGGAATATATAAGGAACTAATTGTAACTAATTTGTTAAATATCACAGCTCTAACTGCGACTGCCTCAAGAGGCGTTTGCAGCTGTAATTGCTGAGCAGCAACTCCATTGTCGACTATAACTGCTACACCGCCGGACGATGCTGCAGCATCGTCGCGGTCTTTGCGGTAAATGGCATATTTCCGGAGAAAATCTTTATGTCTAGAATTAAGGTGTGTCTCTTGGACACACAGCACCTTTGGGTTAAACTTATGTAGTAGTTCTTTAATGTCATCAAGGTTCCGCAGAAGACCTCTGACATTCCATTGTAATATTTCAGTATTCATGTCTAAATAAAAAGAGGTTTGTGCTGTGTGTCTAAGAAGATTACTTAGCTTACAGAGCCCTTCCCGGGCGCCGTAATGCGGGGTTTGTCTTTCTTGCCGCGGTCCTGAGACTCGCGGCGGTCCTTCGGCGCTGGCTGCGCCGTCTGGCTAGGATTAGTGTCCATTGCCTCTTGAGAGGTGCTGGACATCCGCTCTTGTGAGCGGTGTGGTCGTCGTGAAGACCTCGCCTCAAGAGACGAAGCCTTAGAGCCTATCAACCCGGAGGTCGATGGGCCTTGCATTAGGGACGGCGAAGCAGTGCTGGCTGCTTTCACCAGGGGGGCTGGTGGCACTTCCGCGGCCACACTCTTTGTGGACCGGGCAGCTGCCGGAGTCTGCTGCGGCGCTGCCCCCTTGCGCACCGTATCAGCATACTTTGTGGAATGAAGAAATGATACACGCTTTCGCGCTTCCTGGAATGAGATGTTTTCCTTTACTTTGAGGGTGATTATATCTTTTTCTTTTTGCCACGTCGGGCACGCTCTAGAGTAAGCTGCATGTCCACCGTCACAGTTCGAACAGTGGAGTGCGCCATCACAGTCATCTGAGGGGTGATCGTGGTCACCGCACTTGGCACAGGTTTGTCGGCCTCGGCAACTTTGTGAACCGTGGCCATACCTTTGACACTTGAAACACCTTCGAGGATTCGGTATGTATGGTCGGACACGGACTTTCGTGTATCCTGTTTCTAACGTTTCTGGCAGCACACTGGACGCAAAGGTGACGATCATATGTTTAGTTGGAATTTCTTTGTTTTCCCGTTTGATTATTATTCTCTTAACTATGGTGACATTCTGCTCCTTCCAGCCCTCTAGGAGCTCTTCCTCGGTCAGGTACAGCAGATCATCGTCGGAAATCACTCCTCTGCTTGTGTTCATGGATCGATGTGGAGTCACTGTGAGGTTCACACCACCAAGTGAGACCAGATTTGGGAGTTTGTCATATTGTTGTTTGTCGCGGACCTCAAGAAGGAGGTCACCGCTCGCCATCTTTGTAACTTTGTAGCCGGGACCAATTGTTTCGGTGAGATTTTTCGCAACAGTGAAAGGTGAAATCATTCTTACGGTCTTTCCAGGGTTTTCACTATGAATGACATGGAATCGTGGGAAGGTTTCTTTGCGTTGAAAGAAGAATTGGGCTGTTTCTTCGGTGCGCCCTCTTTTTGAGAGAGGACGATCAGGTAGTTTAGGGAATGATGCTAATGCCATACAGGTTTATTGATTTCGGCAGCGATGGTAGCCGCCCACCATGGAGCCCAACAAGGGGACGGTACAAGGTTTGAAGATTACCTGCACACGCCAGCTATACACCGCCGCTATAACCTAATGTACATACCCAAGACTGGATACATTACACACGGTTAACCCTTGCCGCCCGGAAATTTGGAAGTGAGAAGAAGTGAGTAGGAGACAGGACAGATGGAAAAGTGAGAGAAAAAGACAAAAGATGAAGAGGGGGACAGGAAAAGGCGACTGCCGATTTCCTCCAGGAGGGTCAGTCTGGAGGTGCCGTCTATGTGAAGCAGAGGCCGAAGAGGTGTGTTGCCTCCGCTGGGGGGCCTTAAAGGTCCAATCACCCGGCATTGGCTCAACCCCCAGGATCCCCCTTTCCCCAGACACGGCTAAGCCGCGCACGGCTACACGCGGGAGGGTCCAACCCTCGTGCGCTCGGGTCCGTGGTGTCGCAGCACACCAAACGCCTGCTGACGCAGACGCCCCTGCGGGGTCGTTAATAAGAAGCCTTTATGCTTCGTCGAGTGGCTCAATGCCAGACAGCTCGCAGTCGGAGTCGCTTTCTTCAGTGTCATCTTCACCCAGCTGGATGATGATGGGTTGAATGTGCTCACTCCCACACGTGTCAAGTCTGAACTTTGCCTCCAAGTCCATCACCTGCTGAATGCTCTTCCTCCAGTCTTCCGCCGTTATCTGCTTGATTTTCTCCCTCAAGATGGCGTTGACCGTGTACAGCTTGAAGTCTCTGTTGTCGGCAGCGATGCGATTTTTGACCTTGGCCCACACAAGCTCAATGGGATTAAATTCGCAGTGGTACGGCGGGAGCCTCAGTACAATGCAACCGGCCCTTACAGCTGTGTTGTCTACGATGTAGCTCAGAAAGCGTGACTTTACAGATGCCACCAGCTCAAGCAGCTGCTTCTTTATCATCCTTTCACCGTAGGTGATGTTCTTGCTTGTGAGCCACTCCTGTATCTTTTCCTTCTTCCGGGCCGTGGTTGGCAATTTCTCTTCTCGCCGGCTATGGTAAGGTGCATTGCCTAAAACAATGACGCTACCAGCTGGCAACTTCTGCAGAACGTCATTGAACCAGCCCTCAAAGCGATTGCCGTCCATTTCCTCGTGGTGGTCGCCTGTCTCGCCACTCGTCAAGATACACAAATCTTATTTATACCGACAAATACGCGTCTTAGAAGAAGTCAATTTTTTGAGCGGGACTATTTCTTTAGTCGTGGAGGAATTGGCTGCTGCGCTTCGGTCAACTGGGCGGGGCCTCTCCTGTCTTCTACAGTTGTACCCGACTACAGTGCTCTCCATGCAGCTGAAAATAATGCACAAGTGCATCTCTGACATCTCTTCCAACCAACTTGCGTGCCTGTTGTGTGAAGTGGTTGCTGATATAATGTATTCTGCAACTCCGCTTCATTCAGCCACTGCTGAGATACGGAATCATTGAAATGTTCGCATATGTTATTTAGCACACAACATGCTCTTACGACAATAGGCACATTGCTGATGTCGCACTCCATTCGCTTCATCACAAATCTGAAGCGTGCCTTGAGCCTTCCAAAAGAGTTCTCCACAATTCTTCGTGTTTTGGAGAGTTCATAGTTGAAGTTGCTCTCTTCTGGGGTGTGGTTCGAGCCGGGGAACGGTTTCATGAGGTTGGGTGTAAGAGGGAATGCTTGATCACACAAAATTAATGGGGGCACAAGAGAAGTGCCAACACAAATGGTCGGGCTCTGAAATGCTGGTTCCTGAATCGCTCTTGTCAAGATGGAGTTGTGAAACACGTGTGCGTCGTGACACCTGCCTGGGGAGCCAACGTTTGTGTAGCGGAAACGGTACTTGTGGTCCACCAGAGCCAGCAGGATCACACTGTACCTGCAAGTAAATACACGTCATGGTGAAGACCAAGTCTGCAACACAAACTTCACTGCATCGAGGTATGAAGCTTAAAATAGTGGTATCTATAATACTCATACTTCTGCAACATAACAGTAAAAAGCATGTGTGCTGAAGTTATGATAGGAGGATAAAGCTTTTCTAAATTAGTTGCTCGAATGCGACATGAACTTATAGATAAGTGTTTGGGGGGATAATATGAGTGCATATTAACAAACTAGAACAAGACTGGTGAGATTTTTATGCCAATTTTTGTCCAGTATGCGACTCGATTCACAGTTGTAGTAATTAGTTTTTGCTTCTGCGCATTCGGATACCGCTCATTGTAGTTAGTTCACTTACCAGCCTTTGTAATTGTAGTAATCGATGGCGTTTTCCTTTGGTGGCGAGACAGGAAAATGACAGCCATCCAGTGCTCCAACTGCCTGTGGGAAGCCAGTGACCGCACAAAACTCCCGCACATGGTCGGCCATTTCATTTGCTGCGATCATCTTGACCCACTGCTTTTCAAGGGCATCAACAACGGTCTGGCAAAACTCTCTGTAAATAGTGTTCACTGTCGACCGCCCCAAGTCAAACAAATTGGCCACTGTTCTATCCTCGGCAGATGAACATAGCTTATATAAAGCAACAGCGACCCGCTTCTCTAGTGACACCGTTTCTCTCATATGTTGTTTGGCGCTGCATCACGGGCCTGCAGACGTCTACCAAGTATTTAAATGTCATTTTCGACACCCTAAATGACTGCCGGAAGTTCTGCCCGCCCAGGTTCGGCAGCGTCTCCTCGAACCAACGAGCGCATCGTGGGTAAGCCCACACTTGCCTTGTCGCACGTCTCCCGGACAACACAGCAGCATTCAGCATGAGGCTGTTAATAACGAGATGACGCTTGATGGTGCGCACTTTTGCCCTGGCAGCTTCGAGCTCTACATCCATGGAAGTGATTGTCGCCACGGCGAGTGCTTGCTTGCTTGCTTGCTTGATCCTCATCCGTGGCGCCTACCCACTACGGGGGATTGGCCAAGAAGCCGGCGGTTAAAGGTTAAACGGAAGGGGGAGATGGAGAAAAAAAAAAAACTAGACGGAAAACCAAATCAGGGTGAAGTATAGTGTTTATGATAATTTGGAAAGAGATTTACAGGGCAGAGACAGAATTAAAATCATTGTAATTGTATAAAAACAGCACAAATATTTTGGTGGTATTAGAATAATTTAAAAAACCAATTAGAGATTTAATGAGTTATCCAATTATTTATTTCGAGAATTAACTGGGTAGTCTTTTTGTGTCACAGATATAGTCACAGAGGGCCACGCAGATGTTACTGTGGCTAAAGCCCATTGAAGAAGCCCCGAAGGAGAGGATATTTTCAGTAGTTAGTGAAATACCCAATTTACGGAATGAAAATTCGAATTTTTTCCTCTCATTCCTAAAGCGATGACAAAATAATAGAAAGTGGTCAATGTTTTCGGGTTCCTGGCAGGTAGGACACAGAGGGGACGGTGCCAGACCGGACCTGTGTAGGTAAAAATTTAATGGTGGGATTCGGCAGCGTAATTTTGTTATGGAGATCTCTAATTTACGTGTGGGGCACCATTTATTGTCCCACGAAAAGGACAAATGATTAAATTACGACATTTGGACGGCGAGTGCAATCTCACACCTTTTCTTGACTTCTTCCGCTTCGTCACTCATGATTGCACGGCACAGTGCACAAAATAAAAGCTCACGAGATCACAGTGCACGAAATGTTGAGAATTGTTCGGGTAAAACAACGCAGAGTCGTGCAGAGCCCACTCTCCACGCCGCAAAGGAACACAGAGAAGCACAGGGTGGCTAGCGTCGCTGTCAGCACTGCTATGTTTAGCGAGCGCACTTTGATCTTTAGCGAGGTGTATGTTTTTCGCATCAAATATAATAAATAGTATTTTTTATGGAAGGAGCGTTAATTATAATAGCTACGAGCGTAATTACAAGTTACATTTTCGTAATTCTACAAACATCAAAAGCCGCTGATGGCGCCTCTGGTGCCTTCTTTTGAAAACTTGTTATTGGCCGTGTGACACGGCCACAACTTCCTTGAGGTCGAACTCCCTAAGGAAGTTTCGCGCTCCCTTATCCTAAAGGAGTTTGTGGGTGCCCGTCTGACAGGGGTATTAGGTTCCTCCGTGCGGTGACTATCTGACCGTTTCAAAACCGCGTCGTCGACACGAAATGGTCCTCTTAGGATAAGAGGAGATAATGCGCACAAAAACGCGATTAAGTGTCGAAGAATGATTAAGCAAGGCAACTGAAGTGATAATGGGTATACAGATAGGTGAATGAGATGAATTAAGAAATAATTGATGGTGAATTAAAGGAGTTTAGTTGGGTGATAGGAGTCAAATGAAAGGTAATGATGAGATAGAGTGAGCTAAGATAATGAAGAGTACATGAGAGTGAATTCAGAGTCAATGAAGAGGAATGAAGGGGTGACAGGGTGAATCAAGAGTGATAAAAATTGGGAACTTGGAGTAATAAAGCAAACCAAGTGTGATCTAAGTACAACCGAGATGATAGAGTGAATGAAAGTGAACCAAGCAGTGATAGGGTGAATCAAGGCGTTATGGAGTGGGGGAGTGACCTGCAAAATAATATATGCGAGATTTAAGGGTCCAAGTGAGAGTGGCTCAGCAAAAAAAAAGTGCTTAGTCGCGGTTCGAGTTTGGGGAATCATAGGAAGGGTGACTTGAAAAAAAAATGTGATGACTTCCAAAAGCGACTAAATTGTGCTTTCAGAGTGACGATAACTCAGAAATAAGTATGGTTCGTCGTGTCATTGAGTTAGTGGCGCTCGGGCTTTCGCCTTCAAGTCGTCTTAGTTGTAGCATAAGGGACCCCTAGTAATTTTCTTGACATGTTGGGGATATATAGAGTGGGCGTAATGAAGTTTCCGTGCCAGTTGGGGTAGATGTGTGTAGATACTGTGCGCGAAAATTACTGCATGACAGAAAGCGACACTTCTCCCTTTGTCATTGTTTAACGAGCGGTACTCACTCTTGTCGACGTTTTGGAGCTGAAGCCCTTTCTTTGAAAGTTAGCGATACAACGCCAATTTTTGTATCCTCCAGGAAAGCCGTACATCTCTAAGTGACGGTAACACATACGGACAATTACAGCAGAGCTCCCCGAACTTGGCTACACAGATTAATTCCATTCATTAATATGCAAGTCACTATTTCTGCAGCCAACGATTGCACACGTCTTCAATACACATGATTAAATCCAGCATGATTGCAGCACAGTGCGTTAGCGAAAACTCTGTTGTCTTTCCGACAGCGATTGCACAGAAGCAAGGTAGAAGCGGTAATGGTATTTGTGCGCGGTCGCTGAGGCCCCGTGCGGCGCGCCGCCGAAAGCGCCATCTCGTTTCTCTATAACAAACTGCTCCGCGAAAAGGCTCAATAGAGCATATTGAGCATATACTGCCTGTACTTCTCATGGCTTCCGTTGCGTTGCCTCTCCCACTTTCCGGACGCACACAGAATTCCTTAAGGGCTATACTTGTACGCTATACTAAAACTCGCTTTCTGCAAAGTTAGTTTGCGGAACGGTAACGATATTTCCCTTAACCCCGCGGTTACGTTAACGCTGTGTACTAGTACTGTCTTTTACCCGCAAGGGCACCTTGAGTATCAAGGTGATGGTGCTTGGCGCCACCACGGACCCTTAGCCCCCTTCCGAAGCTGTCATCCGCACCGTGGCGAAAGATTTTAAGGTGAAGGGTAGAAACCATGAACGGTGGCGGTCGGGGCCATGGTCAAGCTGCGGCCGACGGGCTCTTCGTCTGTTTACCAGGCGGCGAGCCCCGAGACCTTCCTGTGAATAAGACGGTGAAACACAGGTGACTTTCTAGGAACCGTCGGCATACCCATATCGTATGAATACTTCTTCTTCCAAAAAACCTGATCGGTCCCTGAAAAGGGGCCGCACCGACGAAATCTCTGACAGAACTCGAAGTGATTGTGACCACTTTCCACGTTTCCTGATTATTCACTCTCTTGTAGACAATGACTCAGTTGCTGCAATGTCCGTTTTTGCTATCGCTAGAACCCTTGCGAAATTGATAGGAAAAAACTATGAAGCAAAGAAACTGTCATCCGGTGATCTTCTTGTTGAAGTGTCACAGAAAGATCATTCCGACATCCTCCTCAAGCAAAAGCAGTTCGCCCACTTACATGTGTCCGTTACCCCCCACCGCAGTCTAAACACTGTTCAAGGCGTTATATCAGAACGTGATCTGATCCGCGAAACAGACTCTGACCTCCTCGATGGCTTCAAACATCAAGGTGTCATCGCCCTACGCCGCATCACCATAAGGCGTGACAGTGAAGATGTAGTGACACCCCATATCGTCCTGACTTTTAATTGTTCCCGACTACCAGACGCTGTGAAAGCTGAGTTCATCCATTGCAAAGTCCGCCCATATGTCCCAAACCCGAGAAGATGCTTTAAGTGCCAAAAGTACGGACACGGATCCAACACATGTCGCGGAAAACTCACCTGTGCAAAATGTGGTGCTCACGAGCATCCAACCGAAAGCTGCAGTGCCACTCAAACAGAATGTCCCAACTGTCACGGGCCGCACGCTGCGTACTTGCGAGCCTGTGAAATGTTCTAAAATGAGAAAAAATAATTCAAATCAATATGACCGAGAACATCACATTCCCTGAAGCCCGGAAGAAGCTCTCGCTTCTCTCCGCAAGATCCTACGCTGACGCAGCGTGCCGGGGGGCATATTTAGAATATGCAGTAGGTACAACGCGTGGCAACCGCAGAGCCACGCTATTGGCTTACACGCCTGTGGGACGCTGTGATGTCACTCCTAGCAACGGCGCCAAGAGACTACTCTCGTTCTCAGTGCTTTATCGCCTGGCTCTTCTTCGCCAGCGACACGGCTGTGCCAACGGCCGCTCGTTCGAGGCCGTCCGTGGCTTGTGTTCGGACTGATCGGACGGTTTTTCTCCAAATGGTTTTTAACAGCTGTACGCACGTGTTCTGCGGCAAATGCCACGCCTGACTTTTTTTTTTTTTTCCTCCGGCTGTGCGCACGTTGGTGTTCGGACTGTTTTTTTTTTTTTCCTCGCTCTCTCCAAGTGTTTTGTGTTTAACGGCTGTACGCACGTGCTCTGCGACCAGTGGTAGGCCTGACTTTTCTTTTTTTTTTTTTTTTTGCGGCTGTGCGCACGTGATATTTGGACAGTTTTTTTTTTTTAACGCCTATACGCCAGTGTTTTGCGGCTAGTGTTCCGGCTGACTTTCTTTTTTCTCTCTCTCTCCGGAGTGTTTTGCACTACCGGCTGTGCCAACGCGGTTGTGCGGCTATGGACGCTGCGGACAGTGATTGTCGGACGTCGACGCACTTCGCGATGGAATGCGTGAAGGACCACGTCAATTCATGCGCTGGTGTTGAAGTCCTTCGTTCCAACATCACGAATGACGATGACGCTTCTCGATGGATTATATTCTCCAAGATTTATCTCTAATTCATGCCCAATAATTCTGTGCTCCTAACTCCTTGTGTGTATATTGTGTAAAGCGAAAACTGTATAAATTGAAAGCTATGCCATGGTTGTGTCCTTATTGCGGTGTGAATTGCACACAGTTTTTTAGATATGGTAATGTTTGTATAGTATGTATCGCAACAAATTAAATGTTTCCCTCTCCTGCTTGGTGTTGACGTGATCTAGTGGTCGCAGAAAACATTGTCTAATTGCAACAGTATATACCCTCTGAACAATCCGCAGGCCAGAAGCAAGCTATACATGGAACGTTATGAATAAGGATGGAGACCAAATCATTTAGAAGGGGTGCTTTATTGATCATGACACTTATTATCTACTAAAGTGTTCCGATAATGCAGTTTCAGCCAGTATATTGAAAAAAAGTGTCCCCAGTCAGTGTCCACTATTTCGAATTGCTGTGCTTTAGAAATTCACATAAAGCAGTGCTCTTAAATTACAGTTTTTAGCTTGTACCATTTCCAATGCTATTAATGGCAGTTCGCCTTTAAAAATTTTTAGCCCCGTTGTAGAATAATGGGCATTGCTTTTTGCAAAGCACTTTTTAAACAGTATTTAACATGCACACCACTTACGTCATAAAACTGAAATTGTGCATCTGGAACAACTCCAAAGTACCTTACATAAAGGATATCGCGGCATGGAGAAAACCAGAAAAACAAAATAAAACCCGAGAGTTCTTTTCAACGTGAAGAAATTGGCACATACCTGCGACATTTATTGAGAGAACTTTGTAACATCCAAACAAAATAGGCTCTTTCTAGGACTGTTTATTACGTTTTGTGCAAATGCACCTAGAGGTTAAAACAATATCCAGTGCTTTGATGCCGTGTCGATGTCGAATTGCATTGATATGACGTAAGCTGCAGAATAATCGCAAGGGTGCTTTGCTTCACTTTGAGGGCGTCGCGCTACTTGTCATTAGTAGTAGTGGTGGAATACGACATCTCATTCTCACAGGTTCCGATCTTGTCGGGATGAATTTCACGCATCGATCCTCGCAGCGTAAGCTCCTGCACCGGCGTATCGAGCCTCGCAGCGTAAGCTCCTGCACCGGCGTATATAGGTCTCGATTATATCAGTCGGCAGGGCACGAGGGCACTTTGGTGGTTGGGACGGAAAGTATCGCTCTAGAAAACGTGAGGGCGTCGAAGCGCGAAGCCCAGCCACGACGCACAAGAGACGCGAAGGGCGCTGGTGATGAGAGCACTTTGCAATGCATGACACCGCGGCGGCGTCCCCACAGCCGGCAGCCAATAGCATAAACAGTCCGAATATCGCATGTGAACACAGCCGGAGAAAAAAAAAAGTCAGGCCTAGCACTAGCCGCAGAACACGTGCGTACAGCCGTTAAAAACAAAACACTTGGAGCGAGCGAGAAAAAAAAAAAAAAAACAGTCCGAACATCCACGTGCGCACAGCCGGAGGAAAGAAAAAAAAAAGTCAGGCGTGACACTAGCAGCAGAACACGTCCGTACAGCGGTTAAAAACAACACACTTGGAGAAAACAGTGCGATCAGTCGGAACGCAACACGTTGGAACAGCCATGGCCTCTCGATCGAGCGGCCGCGGCACAGCCGTGGCGCTGGCGAAGAAGAGCCAGGCGATAAAGCACTGAGAACGAGAGTAGTCTCTTGGCGCCGTTGCTAGGAGTGACATCACAGCGTCCCACAGGCGTGTAAGCCAATAGCGTGGCTCTGCGGTTGCCACGCGTTGTACCTACTGCATATTCTAAATATGCTGCCGGGGGGCCGGGCGGCGTCTAGTTACGGTGGGCACGCAGTACAGCTTTGCTGACGCGCGCCTTTCTCGGCCCCCCAGCAAGCACCCATCGGCTGCACCAACCTTCCAAGTTCCAGAGGTCAACTTCTCGCACACTTCCGGAACAACACAGGCAACCGAGAGGGAGTCTACCTCTCTTGACAAACCCTTATCCGCTTCCGAGTCTCCGCCGGAAGCAATGGAAGTGACCCCGGGATCCTCGGTGTCTCTGACGCCGAGAGAGTCCCCCAAAGAGAGGCGGAGTTTTCTAGACCGCCTCAAACAGAAAAAAAAACATCCACCAGTCAAGTCGCCTAATAAAGGCGGTGACACTTGAATAACCCGTCACCTTATCACTCGCAAAAATGGCAGCTGAGAGCATTATACACTTTAACTGCCGAGGGCTGCTCAGGAATCAGGATGACATATATGAAATACTTGCGCAATACCAACCAAACATACTTTGCCTACAGGAAACACACTTAAACCCAACACGCACAAAAATTCTCAAAGAATATGCAGTATACCGGAAAGACAGGCGATGCACTGCCCACTCATCGGGTGGCGTCGCTATTGTCGCGCAGAACACAATTCCCTGTCAGAGTATCACTCTAGTTACCGATTTAGAGGCAGTGACAATACGGGCTCTAACTTTCGGGAGAATAATAACTGTATGTTCACTATATATTCCTCCGGATCATCATCTCTCCGTCGAAGAACTTGAAAAACTTATTGGCCAGCTCCCGGATCAATTCGTGTTGGTTGGAGATTTCATTGCGCACCACCCACTATGGGGATGTTCAAGAGTTGATTACCGAGGTGCGCTAATCGAAAAATTTCTATTGTCCTCAATGCGGAGTGCAAGAATGCCCGTAAAAAGCAAAACAAAGCATGTTCAAAATTCCGCAGGTATCCTACAGTTGATAATCTAATAGACTTCAAGCGTGCTAAAGCAAATGGCAGGCGTATCCGACGTACATCCAAACGAGAAAGCTGGCAGTCATTCCGTTCATCTGTAAACTCCTACACAGATACACATAAAGTATACAACAGACTTAGAGCACTTCAAGGGCGCAGTGCTCACCCAGTGCCTCTGGTCAGCACTGCTGGTGTAAACTCCTACACAGATACACATAAAGTATACAACAGACTTAGAGCACTTCAAGGGCGCAGTGCTCACCCAGTGCCTCTGGTCAGCACTGCTGGTGATGCACTGGAACACCAAGCAGATGCAATAGGTAAACATTTTGAATATATTTTCAGCTCAGCCCATTATACAGATTCATTCATGCGACACAAGCTAGCGGAAGAGCGGAAACCTATCCGTGATAAAAGGCCATCCACAGGAGGCTATACAATAGCCCTTTCACTATGGACGAACTGATGGCGGCTCTGGGAACATGTGGCAACTCAGCAGCAGGCCCAGACAGGATCACATATGGCATGCTGAAGCACATACATGAAAACACCCTCATAACCATCCTCTTTCTGTTCAACAAGATATGGTCCTTTGGGTGCGTACCCAAAGCCTGGAAAGAGGCTGTTATCATACCCATTCTTAAACAAGGAAAGGAAGCCACACTTGCAGCTAGTTACAGGCCCATTGCCTTGACTAGTTGCTTGTGCAAGGTGTTTGAAAAAAATGATAAATTGCCGCCTCGTGTATTTTCTTGAATATAACGGCCTTCTTGACCAACGTCAAGCTGGATTCAGCTAGGTATGGTTGGTCGACAACTGACCAACTTGTAGCATTTGAGTCCTATGTCAGGGATGCCTTTATGCACAAACAACACTGTCTTTCTGTAATCTTTGACCTGGAAAAAGCTTATGACACGACCTGGCTTTATGGCATTCTCCATGATCTGCATTCTCTCGGAGTCTCGGGAAACATACTCAATACTATAGAAAGCTACCTCTCCGAACGCACCTTCGTGGTTCGTCTTGGAAATGCTATATCGAAGCGGTTCTTACAGGAGAATGGTGTCCCTCAAGGTGGCGTTCTCAGCTGCACGCTTTTCATAGTTAAAATGAACTCCCTAAGCACTGTGTTGCCCAAAACGATCTGTTACTCTGTTTACGCAGACGATGTCCAGATCAGTTTCAAATCCTGCAACTTGGCCATCTGTGAACGGCAAATTCAGTTGGGGGTAAATAAACTCTCAAGCTGGGCAGATGAAAATGGGTTTAAATTCAACTGTGGCAAAACCGTCTGTTTACCTTTTTCTCAGCAGCGTGGCATTAGGCCAGACCCCAACATCACGCTGAACGGGCAGACCATAGCCGTTAAACAAGATCACAAATTCCTAGGTGTTGTGGTCGATAAAAAGCTCACCTTTGTTGAACATATCAAGCCGTTGCGGTTGAATTGCTTAAAAGCATTGAACTTACTAACGATCCTTTCCTATCAGTCATGGGGTACAGACCGTGGCGGTCTACTGAACCTTCTGAATAGCGTTGTCCTGTGACGTATTGACTATGGCTCGGTAGTGTACGAATGAGCGTCAAAGTCTGCGCTGAAGATGCTTGACCCCGTGTACCACCTTGGGCTCCGTCTGGCCACTGGTGCTTTCAGAACTAGCCCAATAGCCAGCCTGTATGTTGAGGCGAACAGATGGTCACTGGAACGACGAAGGCAGTGCACAAGCATAGTGTATGCCACTAGGGGGCTCTCTTATGCAGGGCACCCATCTGGTGAACTCTTGCGTGATACAACCAACACCCAGTTGTTCTTGAGGCGACCATCAGCAACGCCACCATATCCCGTTAGAGTCACGTCACACATTGAAATCCTGCACATACCGGTCTGAAATCTCCAGGTGGTGTCCCATAAAGACGCCATTGCGCCGTGGGAAGTACACGCTGTTAACTGTGACATGTCATTTCTTGAGGTGGGCAAACATGGGCATCCGCTCGCAATAAATCAGCACTTTATGTACTTGCAGGCAAAGGCAAAATAGAGGTGTGCCAAGTATTACACTGACGCCTCTAAGTCCTCAGCTGTCGCATATGCCGCACATGGCCGTCAATTCGCCGAATCGAAAACAATGAACGAGCATACAAGCATATTTACCGCAGAATGCTGTGGCATCCTGCTGGCCGTAAAGCACATCCAACAGAAGAAACAACCAGCCTCCATCATATATACAGACTCTCTCAGTGCGGTGACTGCGTTGTCATCCGGTAAAAAGCATAAAAATCCAGTAGCTAATTTCCTTCTAAAATGTCTCATGTCGGCTCGCAAATCCAAACTTAAAATCACACTTTGATGGGTACCGGGGCACTGCAACATAGCTGGCAATCAGGTAGCTGACAGACTTGCACAGTCAGCTGCTCTCCGTACTTCTATTGACATAGATAATGTACCCTACGAGGACTTCAGGCCACACATTAGAAACAGAATCCGTAGGCAATGGCAAGAAGAATGGGATGCAGCAATTGAAAACAAACTGCACACAATAAAGCCCATAATAGGAAGATATGCTACCGAGAAACGCGACAGATATAAAGAAGTTTGAAGTTTATTTGTAGCGCAAGAGCAAAAAATGCATACATCTTAGGTAGTACATTAGGAGGTCCCGAAGTAGAACTGTCTGGGGGATCTCCTGTTTTACAATGCATACGATATAATCACATATACAGCAGTAGGATGCATCCAACAAGCGAAAACAACTTTACAAAAATCAAAGTGTTATATAAAAACAAAATAACAAGAAAATAGTATAAAAATAATTATCATAAAAAAGGTTATTCATTATGATAAGCTAACAAAGGCATAAAAACAGATTATGAAGATAGTTTAACTTGTGAATTTAAAGCAATAGAACACGAACGTATTTATTTAAAATCAATATTAACAATAAGAGTGAAGAAAGTTACACGTACTAGAAATTCCCGCACAAATACTAGAAAACACACATCCGCAGAAAAGGCAAAGACGAAAAGTAAAATCGGCAAGAAGAAAAGTAAAAAGACAAAAAAATGACAGGGAAAGCAGCTCTTCTAACAATTTTATTTTTAATTTAGAAAGAAGAGGTTGCACTATGCAGGCTTAGAATAGGACACACACATGTAACACATTCACATCTGTTAAACGGTTCTCCAGCACCGCACTGTCCAAAATGTGGTGATCGACTGTTCGTCATTCATATTCTAATCATGTGCAAGGGGCTTGAACCAGACAGGAGACGTCACTTCCCCGAACTGCACAGAAATCAAATACCTCCGCACCCGTCCGTCTTTCTCGGCGACTACCAAATGTTTTCACTAAAAAGAGTTTTTAAGTTTTTAGCGAGTGTAGGCTTCCTACGTGCAATTTCATATTACCATTGAACTCAGCCTTGTCTCATTCCCGAAGAAATGGCTGAGATTTTTTATCACATGTCAGGCGCTCCGCACTCCTTGCCCTGACAAGGACTGTTGCTGAGGCTGCGTGACCTTGTAAATGTCATACGCTGTGCCCATAATCATCAAATCTAATCATTACTAAATTATTTTAGTCCCTATACACCACTGTTTCTTATCCTTCTCTTTTACTGCTTACTAACCTGAGTCGACCATCAACCTTATGTTTGGCGCTCTTTGGCCACAGTTGCCCTTGCGCCATAAAAATCTACCACTAACTAACTAGTACTGTCTTTTATCAATTAAATACATTCGGAAGACTGCAAACGAAATCTGAACACGTCCATGAAAACACGCCCATTCAGCGCTTTACGCCGAATGAAAACTTATTTGCGGAACCGCATGACGCAACATGGCTAACACATCTTCTCACTTTGCACGCTCAGAAGGACAGGGCCGTCACGCTCACCTTAGAAGACGTGATCAAAGAATTTTTCACCAGGACTGCTGAGCGAATAGCCACGTTTGATCTTTGAGGTGATCACTCAGGGGCCGTATTCTCAAACGTTCGCCTAGGCGAAATTTCTTTTTTCGCTTTCAGGCGTGCGCTGATTGGCTGTTTTAGCAAAATTGGATGAGCTGATTGGGTGGTTGAGCCCGACGTCATTCAATTTTGCTCAACCAGCCAATCAGCGCGCACGCTGATTTCGCCTAGGCGAACGTTTCAGAATACGGCCCCAGGTGTGCATCTGTCGTCATGCCTTTGAAAACTGGAACAGACCGCGTGGACTAAGTATGTGCAGCTATCCAACTCTCCCCTTTTCTCTCTCTCTCTGCTCGTTACCTCTGCCTTGAATTATTGGACGTGAGTCTATAGGCGGGCCGTTTAGAGGTGTGTAATGAAGCGGAACTGCCTTGAATAAGCGTATGTGCATTAAGAATCATTCTGCGGCGAGCAATGCATGTCACGGTGTTCCGCGCTGAGCTCTTCTTCGTCCCCCTTCGAGCGGTGTTAGTTTTCACGCGCAGAGCAGATCGGAGCGCGGGTTGTAAGTGCACTCTCAAGCAGAAAAAAAAAAAATAATAACGGGGGCATTTTATTGAGCTTCGCGCCATGGCATGTCGGACTGACAACCAAAAGTTATCGTTTATAAACCGATGTACTGCTTCATCATTACTTGTATGTATTGCAAATGTTGTAATTACACCTGCGGAGCGTTGTTCCTCGTACCTCTTGCAATTAAAAATATAGAGCTGTTCATATAGGTTAGGTTGTGCACGTGTGTAGTATAAAATAAGTCGATATTACCTTTTTTCATTCCGTGTAAACCGCCATGATGAAACGATCCGGTTTTCATGCGATACTGCATTAAAAGCAGACCTCAAGAGTGGGGGACCTTATGTGTACATGAATTTCGCGTGCATACGTTTGTGCGATTCTTGTTACATTGCTTTTCCTCTTTCTTCTACAGTAAATCTGCAGTTGAGAGCAAAAAGTTAAAAAGAATAAAGGTGGTATTATTTTGTTTGTCTTTTGTTCCATATTCTAGTCATGTAGTTTTTGTTTACGCGCATTTTGGAAGAGCACTTGCAGCATGGACACATTTGTGCATAAAAGTCTGCAAATATGGAGAGAAATAAATGTGATTCGCTAAAAATTCAGCTTCTGGTGCTCTTTGTTTTTCTTGTGGTTGTGCACGTTTCCTAAAATTACCAGATGAAGAACACACATAATTAGTGTTTATATAAGCAATTATAGAACAATTAGCTGCAGTAGCCGTGCAGACTAAATGTACTTCAGTGCAAGAGATGCACGGCAACAAAATATTCCACGAATAATATGAGCGGAACATCTGATGAATATTTGTTTACAAATAAAACATACCAAGCACAATGTTTCTTTCTTTCAACAACAAAAAAGGAAAATAGAAAAAGCTAAGCAGCTGTTTGCTGTTGCCAGACGATCCAATAACCATTCTGCTAAACCTTGAGAAAGCCTGTGTTTTCCTTTCTGGTCTTTTTTTTTTCTACACAGGAGAGGTACAGATCACGTATATGTTTAAAGAGGGGAGGGGGGGCAGACACCACCTAGGTTTTGGGAAAAGTCATTTTCAGGGTAAATAATCGCGCACGCGTGAATGACAGTCAGCATTCTTCAAGAAAGACTGGAGGTTCCAAATCTATAACAACGAAAAAATCTACTTTTTTGCGAAATTGCGCCCTATCCTGTTCCCTTAAATGGCGGCGATGCATTTTCTCTCGTTCGCCAGGTAGTGGGGTACTATGACTACATGAAATGTTCAGAGTTATTCTCGGAAACATTTCGTGCAGTGGTTCTTCCATTGAAGGAGGGTGGCGGCATTAGGAGGGATAGTCTCTGGGGGAGTCAGGTTGAAGAGCAGCCGACTTACATATTTTTGGAAATCAAATCTATATATGCACCGTTAAATGTATAAGGATAGACTCCTCCGTAATCATCGAAGACAGATGGGGCGTAGCTGCGTCAAGTGAAAATGTTCGAACGACAACGTAAACAGGCACAAGCAGTCTCGGTGTCATATAGAGCGCGTACTGCCAGACGCACAATGTTTCCAACGACGGAGCGAGGCTCGATGTTTCGGTGGCAAAACCAAAGAATGAAATAACTGAGAACGCAAGCAGCGCGCCATTTATTTTATGGTTTGGTACATGCTCTTAATAGTGAGATGTTAACTATAGTGTTCGAAGGTAAGTCCCAAAAAGCAATATCTGAGTTCGACACTGCTATACTCTCGTCACTTCCACAATTTCTTTGCGTACACGAAATATTCTTGGACAATAGCCCGATTCTCTGCAGTATTGCAAACCAACGCGGGCGTTGCTACAATTTATGAAATGGACTGGCTTTAATGATTGATTGTAGGCGTCATTGACCGCGCACGTCATATCGCACTGCTTGTACCTTCCTCCCTCGCTCTCTTTTCATCTCTTAGCCCTGTTGCCCCTGCATAGGGCCTAAAACTGGACCCATAGCTATTTGCACCACCCTTCATTTACTCCTCATTTGCATATCTGCAGGAGTCATCCATTTCGCTCTTGTTCATGATGACACACTATAAGTCAGAAAGCCACAGAAAATTTGAAATTCAACTTTATTGCAGATAGACATGAAGTGTAATAATAAAATTATCTCGACTAAACAAATGCTAAAGCGTTGCTACATCAGCACAGGAATATAAATAAAGAATTGAAACATTCGTTGGTCTTCGCACGTGGGCATAACTAGTGCGCTTCTATTTTAATATAACCACCGGTATGCGCACATGCTCTATGTCAACTGAAGCGAGTGCAAAGCGTAACCGTCTGTGTCGGCGCAGTGAAAAACGTTGCAGGCAGTTTTGCATTTGCCTTTCCGCCTGCATGCCACTTTTCTTTTCAGACACGTTTTCTTATCTATTCGTCAAGAAACGTGAGGTCCAAGCGGGCGACCAGTTCGCCCTAGTCGACGCCTTCTTCGTCCTTGATGCACGCAGGGAAATGAGCACCGTCGACGCGGGACTCGTCGTCTCGACTGAGTTGCAGCTGACATGCTCTCCTGGATTTGGTCACTACGGCCGCTTCTACCTTCACATTGAAGCTGCGAGTAGAAACCTATGTTGGAAACAGGTTGACCATCCTCGGTGCAAACCTGCTCGGATGACACATCCAACGCCAAGAGCTGTGGGATTCTGGCATAGTTTGCAGCCACGTTAGTACCTAAGCAAAAATGGGAAGAGAACAGAAATGTGTAAAAGAACTATCCATGAGCTTTTTATTTAATGACATACAAGTGCTCCTTCTGTGCACAAAAAGAAATTCACATGTATGAGTTGCACCTATTGTTATCGTGAGGTCGCGCACATCACGTTCTCTTCTTTGACGAAACATAGTAGAGAGTTTTGACTAGTGGCCCCTAAAGTTTGGGGCCCCAAAGATCGTTGCGCAGTTCTCAACCAAAGGGACCGGCAAACAACTTCGTTTTGCGACGAGATCAGTCGCGCGTCCGTTCGCGATCGCCAGTGGGAATGTGCGATGTTTGCGGAGGACATGACGCGCCTGTTGCGCCGCGCTGACCCAAAAATGCCGGAAGCAAAGGAAATCGGCTACCTGATGCGTTGTGCGTGTGCTTAGGTGGTCTGCTTGACAAAACGTAATGTCCGCAGGCAAGCGTGAAAAGAGCGAGAGCACGTGTTTTGTGCCGGGTTGCGGCAGGCGGCTACGGTTCATGCAAGATTATGTTTTTTTTTTGTTCCGTGCACCGAAGGAGCCCGAGGGACTGCAGCAATAGGCGAGAAATATAAGGGATACCCCAGCTTTCCAAATATCACTCTGCAAAAACAAAAATCCTGTACTTACTGAGCTCTATTCCAGTTTATGCAGAGCGTATATATCTAACCAGCATGTGACTATATGCTGGGTGCCTGGCCATAGAGGCATTGAGGGTAATGTGCTTGTAGACCAGTTGGCCACATCAACTACATCGCAAGCTATTAATCCTGCGGCTACTATTCCTCCCGCAGATCTGAAGCCTTTTCTGCGAAGAAAACTCCGCGACCACTGGCAGCGCTTGTGGGACGCTGAAACAAATAATAAGCTTCACTTAATTAAGCCGCAGTTAGGTTTCTGGTCACCCGCAACGAAAACACGACGAACTGATGTCCTGTTCTGTCGTCTAAGAATAGGACACACATACGGTACTCACAATTTTCTGTTGAATGGAAATGATCCTCCAACCTGTGGTAGATGTAGTGAGAGGCTGACCGTCCTCCATGTCCTCGTTGAGTGCCGGGAAGCCGAAACAGAAAGAAAGAAATATTTTCCACAAGCGTACCGATATCATGTCCCGCTTCACCCCATTATGTTTCTTGGCGAAGAACCGATTTTTAATGCCAAAGCAGTCGTCGATTTTTTGAACGATGTGGTCCTGCATGTTATTTGCCCAACTAGTTCGTAGCACATCCTCTCTCCAGAGGATGCCGCTGTGATAGTTTTTTATAGCACATGCCTCCAGGCCCTTGTGGTTCAAGGGCTCTGTTTAGGCAGTAGTGCTTCTTGCCAATTACTGCATCTCAAATATTTTAAATATCGTGTCATTACCTCTCAATGCATTCTTCATTTCATAGTACACCTCATGTCATTGCCATGATTTTAGTACATGTATATTTTACGCACTTTACAGCGATTATTTTTAGGCCCTTTTACAGCCACGCTTCATCTACTTCTCAGAATTCATCGCTCCACTGCACACTCACAAACACTGGCATGGCGCTCTTTGGCCATAACTGGCCCTTGCGCCATAAAACACCACACATCATCACTTCAAAAAGCAGACAGCTATAGCTAACAGCGAAGCTTCAGCCTTCGCAGCGCAGTTGGACAATGGAGGCTTGCTGTACCCCTCAGGCCCTCTAAGAATTACTGTCCTTGAAAGCAACTTCACTACATATTTCAGTTTAAGTAGACTGCATGAGAAAAGCATTCTCGACTTTACTGAATTCGTTGCTTAGATGCATTTTGCTGCACTAGCCTGTCCTCAACACGGGCAGCAAATCACTTGAGATAGTGAAGTTTTACTCTTCTGCGTCTCCGGGTTTTCACGAAGCCTGTCAATAATGAAAGGACAGCAAAGAAAGAAAAGCTAAAGCATTTGAAAATAAGAAGATGCAAATAATTGCATTTCACCAATTGCTCACATCTGTGATGAAAGCTCAGCGGCGTTGTAATTGTCTTTTTCTATAATTATTCTTGTTATTCACGAACCTCTTGCTAATTCATCGGTTGTTGTGAGCTGCAATTTGTTTACACAGTTTTCTAAAGGTTCTTAATGCTTACATTCATCATTTGTTTTTGTTGTTTTTGCCCACCCTTAACTGGAAGTGCTTTCTCTCTGTCTTGTATAGGCTTTGAACGAGCTTGGGTATGATTTTTTTAACACGAAAGTGTTTTATGCCGGGGTCCACCAAGACTTCACTGACGTATTTCCGTCACGGAAATACGTCAGCTTACAATGTACACGAACATAATACAAAGAAAGAAACCAGAAGAAAAAGTTCCACAAACATGCAAAATTTGGAAATCGAACCCACGACCTCTCGGTCCGCGACGATAGATCGCCGAGCGTTTAACCCATTGCGCCACAAACGCATTTGCAGAGAGCCACACAGACGCGCCTTATATATCTAACACTCCTCCGTGTACCCGCGCTCTTGCTCGGGCCGGTGCCGCCGCCTACGAGCAGAAAAGAGAAGTACTGCATTATGACACTAACGCGCACCGACAGTGAACGCTTCGGTGGTCTCAGCACTACGACGCCTCGATGCCAGCATTCGAAGGGACGCTGGCATCAAGAAGCACTACCAACGCCACCTAGGTGGCGTTCACCGTACTCAGCACAGCGGAGCGTGGCCTCCGCAATTAGCTCTGAAAATGTTTCTGAAGTTGATCGCAGAGGCTGCAATTACGACGCGCTGTATGCGCTGATTTGACTCGGTGACGATTCAGTTACGTGCTTTGTCTTGCGCGTTGTATTAGTGTGTCAGTTACGTGCTTCGTCTTTCGCGTTGTGCTAGCGTGTGCAGCGTAGTGCAGCTTCCATATGCACGACGGTTGCTCATGGTCATCGACGTTGGTAGTCGTGATGGAGGAGACGTGCCACCAGGCGTCAGCGTGGGTGCATCAACGCCTAAGGGCGCTTTAGCCACAAAACACCAATAGACATTATATATCAATGTGCAATAAACATTACACTACTTCTGTGAAGACACGTTTCACTTTCGTGTTCTATACCGATTCCTATATAAGAGGGATCAACCACATTTTTTTTTTACGCTTTACTATCCCAAATCGCGCACCTGTACCTTATGTTGGTAATTATTTTACTTTCATTTACTTTCAACCACTCCGGCCATTACTGCCAAAAAAGGGCAGCTGTCAGTATTGCATGAATAAATTCAGTGCTCAACCGATTCAAGGCTGAGCAGTCACTTTGTGTTCTGAGGAAACCGCTTTCTAGTATGTTATTATTGCTCGTGATAAATAATTTTTTTTCTCTGAACGAAGTTGTCTTTGTTTCATTTTCATTTGGCAGTCGGCGAGCAAGGCAGAAG
>NC_051158.1:34104934-34136544 GCF_013339745.2 Dermacentor silvarum
TCTGAAAACGTACGAGAAAATTCCAAAACCTAGTGTATTTGGAGATGCTCAAGTAACAGTAACCCCGCACCGTACCATGAATACCACCGTGGCGTTGTATCAGATGATGACCTGTTGCAGCTGAGTGAGGCTGAACTCCTTGAGGGTTTCAGTGATGATGTATGGTGTTTAACGGCGCAAGGGCCAAGTATGGCCAAAGAGCGCCATGCCAGTGTTTGTGAGTTTGCAGTGGAGTGATGAATTCTTAGAAATAGATGAGGCGTGGCTGTAAAGGGGGCTAAAAATAATCGCTGTAAAGTGCGTAAAATATACATGTACTAAAATCATGGCAATGACTAATGAGGTGTACTATGCAATGAAGAATGCATTGAGAAAGAATGACACGATATTTAAAATATTTAAGATGCAGTAATTGGCAAGAAGCACAACTGCCTAGACAGAGCGCTTGAACCACAAGGGCCTGGAGGCATGTGCTATAAAAAAACTATCACAGTGGCATCCTCTAGAGAGAGGATGCACTACGAACTTATTGGACTTATAACATGTAGCACAACATCGCTCAAAAAGCCAAGGATTGCATTGGCATTAAAAAGTGGTTCTTCAATAAACATCATGGGATGAAGAGGGATATGATAGCGGTATGCTACAGGAAAATGTTTTCTTCTCTCCGGTTCGGCTTCCCGACACTCCAGCAGGACGTGGAGGACGGTCAGCCTCTCACCACATCTACCACAGGTTGGTGGTCATCACCAGTAAGCAAAAAATTGTGGGTGCGTACGTGTGTCCTATTCTGAGACGGCAGAATATGACGTCAATTCGTCGTGTTTTCGTAGCTGAGGGCCGGAAACCTAACTGTGGTTTAATCATGTGAAGTTTATTACTTGTTTCAGCGTCCCACAAGCGTTGCCAGTGGCTTCGCAGTTTCTTTCGCAAGAAAGGTTTCAAGTCTGTTGCAGGAACAGCTACTGTATGATTACTAGTGTGTGATGTCGCTGATGGGGCCATTTGGTCTGCTTGCACATTACCCTCAATGCCTCTATGGCCCGGCACCCAGCATATTATTACATGCTGGTTTGCTACATACGCTCTGCATAGGGCGGAACAGAGCTCAATGAGTACAGGATTTTTGTGCTTGCAGAGTGACATCAGGGCTTTCACAACGCTTAGAGAGTCTGTAAATATAACTGTTTTTTGAAGTTTTGTTTTCGTTATATGATTCACAGCCGACAATACTGCATAGGCCTCAGCCGTAAAGATACTTGTTTGTGGGTGGAGTACACCAGATTCCGAGAAATATGGGCCGACGGCTGTATAAGAAACCCCGGCATGTGATCTAGAAGCGTCAGTGTAAAACTTTGTACACGAGTACTTGGATTGAAGCTCTAGGAAATGCATTTTAATCTGTGCCTCTGGAGCCTATTTCGTGACCTCTACGAACGATGTGTCACACTCTATGATCTGCCACTGCCACGGCGGTAACAGTTTAGTGGAGACATAGATGTTCAAGCAATGGAACACCCATTTGCTCACTAAGATTCCTTACACGTAATGAGAACGGTTTTCTCGCTGCAGGTCGGTTATGGAACAGTGTAGCAGTGGTCATATCGTTTATGGTGGAATAAGAAGGATGTTCATTGTTTGCTTGTACTGTCAGAAAATACGTGAAACTGCTATATGAACTCCGCAGATGGAGTGACCACTGGTTCGACTCTACATAGAGGCTCTGGATCGGGCTTGTTCGGAAAGCACCGGTTGCGAGGCGGATACCTAAATGGTGAACGGGGTCTAGTATTTTTAATGCACTTGGCGTTGCAGAGTTATAAATTATAGCTCCGTAATCAAGGTGTGAGCGGACAAGACTGTTGTACAAGTTCAGGAGGCATTTTCGATCACTACCCCATGTTGTGTGCGAGAGAATTTTTAAAAGGTTCATAGTCTTCAGACACTTTGTCTTCAGATATTTAAGATGGGGGATGAAGGTAAGCTTAGAGTCCAGAATTATGCCCAGGAATTTATGTTCACTGCTCATGGATAGTTCCTCTCGATTGATCGTGAGATTTGTCACCGGTGTCACGCCTCTTTTGTTTGAGAAGAGTATGCATGTACTTTTCTGTGCGTTTATTTTGAACCCATTTACATCCGCCCATTTAGACAATTTATGTAATCCAAGCTGCACCTGTCGTTCACAGATAGCGATGTTACATGATTTGAAACCTATCTGTACGTCATCGGCATACACAGAATAAAACATGCTGTGTGGAATGACTGTATGCAGGGAGTTCATTTTTACAATGAAAAGTGTGCAACTAAGTACACCCCCTTGCGGCACGCCAGCCTCCTGGGTGAATGTTCTAGATAAAGCATTGCCCACTCTTACGCGAAACGTGCGGTTAGACAAGTAGCTTTCGACTGTGTTAAACATATTACCGCGGACCCCCATCGCAGAGAGATCTCGCAGAATCCCGAAGCGCCATGTCGTGTCGTACGCTTTCTCTAAATCTATAAATACAGAAAGTAAAAACTGTTTATGAATAAACGCATCTCTGATGTTTGCCTCGATGCGAACAAGGTGGTCTATTGTCGACCTACCTTCTCGGAATCCACACTGGAAGGGGTCTAGTATTTTGTTATTTTCTAGGAAACTGATTAAACGCCGGTTTATCATTTTTTCATACAGCTTGCACAGGCAGCTTGTTAGAGCTATTGACCTGTAGCTGCTGGCTAAGGACGGGTCTTTGCCTTGTTTAAGAACCGGGATGACTATGGCTTCTTTCCATGAGGACGGAATACAGCCAGCCGCCCACATGGCATTAAAAAGAGACAGGAGTGTTGTCAGTGTTTCGGGGTGTAAGTACCTAATCATTTCGTACATGATACGATCGCCACCTGGCGCCGACTTGTTACAACAAGCGAGAGATGCTTTAAGTTCGGCTAAGCTAAATGGTTGATTGTAAGCCTCACTCGAAGAACCTTTGCGGTTAAGAGGCTGCCGCTCTTCGCGTTCTTTGAACTTCAGGAAAGTGTCTGTATAATGCGATTCACTTGATACATATTGAAAGTGTTCACCTAGATAATCCGCCTGGTCTTCCAGGCTATCACCTTGGCTACTTACTAAGGGTAGAGGATGTGACTCCCGGCCTATTAGTTTATTTACCCTATTCCAGACTTTTGTTTCGTCGGTGTATGAATTTATACTGGAAATGTACCTTTCCCAACTCTCTCTCTTTGCACGTCGACGCGTTCTTCTGCCCTGTGACTTTGCTTGTTCAAAATTTATCAGGTTTTCAGCTGTTGGCGAGTTGCGAAACAATCCCCAGGCTTTGTTGTGCTTTTTACGTGCTTTCTGGCATTCATCATTCCACCAAGGCAGGCGACGTTTATTAGCTAGTCCATTAGTTTGTTGTATGCACCTTTCAGCAGCGTCAATGATAAAACCTGTTATATATGCCACAGCATCGTCTATGTTAAAAGAGGAAATGTCATCACGGCTTAAATATGTTATTTGTCGGAAAAGTTCCCAGTTAGCCGAGTCAACCTTCCATCGGGGAACGTGTGGCGAGCATCTATCATGTTCTGTTAAGCCTAGCATAATTGGAAAGTGGTCGCTCCCAAAGGGGTTCTTGAGAACAGACCACTCCAGGTATGGCATTAGTGTACTCGATGCTATACTTAAGTCAATGGATGAATATGTGTTATGTGTAATGCTGTAATACGTAGGCTCTTTCTTGTTAAGTAATGGTGCGCCTGAAGAAAACAGAAAGTTTTCAATCAGGCGACCTCTCGCATCGCAACGCGAGTCTCCCCACAAAGTGTTACGTGCGTTGAAATCTCCGACAACTATGTATGGCTCCGGAAGTTCATTTATGTAGTTTTGTAATTCGGTTTTATGTAGTTGATAATTGGGAGGGATGTATATAGAGCTGACAGTGACCAGCTTGTCAAACAACACCCCTCGGACAGCAACTGCCTCTAGGGGCGTACGAAGTTTTAGTTCCCGGCAGGCAATACCTCTGTCGACTACAATAGCCACACCACCGGAAGACACGACTGTGTCATCGCGGTCCTTACGAAAAATGGCGTATTGTCGGAGAAAATCTGTTTGCGTGTGTTTGAGGTGTGTTTATTGGACACACAGCACCTTTGGATTATACTTATGTAGGAGTTCTTTGATGTCATCGAGATTATGGAGGAGTCCTCGGATATTCCACTGTAATATTTGTGTATCCATGTTGAATGTCGGTTTTGTGCTGTGTGTTAAGAAAGAAAAATTACTTCACAGAGCCCTTTCCGGGCGCCGTGATGCGGTGTTTTTCTTGTTTGGAGCGATCGCGAGACTCTCGCGGCTCCTTAGGCGCAAGTGGCGCCGTCTGGCTGGTTGTTGTGTCCATAGCCTCTTGCGAGGCGCTGGACACGCGCTCTTGCGAGCGGCTGGTTTGACGAGAAGGCCTCGCCTCGAGAGACGAGGCCCTCGAGGCCACCAGCCCGGAGGTCGATGGCCCCTTCTTGTGAGTTGACAGAGCAGCGCTAGCTGCACCCGCCGAGGAAGCGGATGGCGTCGCCGCCGGCCCACTGCGCGTGTGCCAGACAGCCGCCGGGGGCCGATGTGGCGCTGCCCCCTGACGCGCCACTTCGGCAAAGCTGGTTTTTGGCAGGTACGATACCCGCCTGCGTGCCTCCTTGAAAGTTATGTTTTCTTTTACTTTGATCGTGACTATTTCTTTCTCTTTCTTCCAAGACGGGCATGACCGCGAGTATGCGGCATGCTCGCCATCACAGTTGACACAGTGTGGAGTGTTTTCGCACGTTTCAGAGGCATGGTCACCGGAACTACATTTAGCACATGTTTGTCGGCCTCGGCAGTTCTGAGAACTGTGGCCGAAACGCTGGCACTTGAAGCAACGAAGAGGATTTGGTACATAGGGTCTGACCCATAGCTTGATGTATCCGGCCTCGATGGATTCGGGCAGAACACTTGAGTTAAAGGTAAGTATCAGGTGCCTGGTCTGGATTTCCTTGCCGTCGCGCCTCATCTTAATTCGTTTAACATTGATTACATTATGCTCACTGAAACCCTCTAGGAGTTCAGCCTCACTCAGCTGCAACAGGTCATCATCTGATACAACGCCACGGGTGGTATTCATGGTGCGGTGCTGGGTTACGGTTACTTGAACATCTCCAAATGATACTAGGTTGGGAAGTTTCTCGTACTGTTTCAGATCACGGAGCTCCAAGAGGAGATCCCCGCTTGCCATCCTGGATGCTTTATAGCCTGGCCCAAAAATATCCGTCAAAGACTTTGAGACAAGAAAAGGTGAAATTGTTCGTACAGATTTATCCGATTTTTCAGAATGAATAACATGAAAGCGGGGGAAGTTATGCGTTTGGCGTCCAAAAAATTGGAAAACATCTTCGGTGCGCCCTCTTTTCTGACGGCGATCATGGAGTGGGGGGAATTGTTCAGCCATAAGTATTGGTGCATTTTTCGGCAGCGACGCCAGCCACCCACCATGGAGCCCAATGAGGGGACGCTGCAGAAACTGGAAAAGCCAGGTCCTGCAAACGCCAGCTGTACACCACTACTATAACCAAATATGGAGTATCCAAGGCTGGCTACCCACACAAGGTTAACCCTAGCTGCCTGGGAAAACGGAAGTAAAAGGGAAGTGAAAAGAAGACAGGATAAATTGAAAGTGAGAGAGAAAGACAAAGATTTAAGAGGAGGACAGGAAAAGGCAACTGCCGATTTTCCCTGGGTGGGTCAGCCCAGGGGTGCCGTCTATGTGAAGCAGAGGCCGAAGAGGTGTGTTGCCTCCGCCGGGGGGCCTTAAAGGTCCGAACACCCGGCATCAGCTCAACCTCCAGGATCCCCCTTTCCCCAGACACGGCTAAGCCACGCACGGCTACACGCGGGAGGGTCCTACCCTCATGTGCTCGGGTACGTGGTAGGGTTTCAGTGATCAGAATGTCATCAATGTTAAACGGATTAAAGTGAGGCGAGACGGCAAAGAACTCCTGACCAAGCATCTAATACTTACTTTCAACTCAAGTGTCCTGCCCGAATCCATCGAGGCCGGATACATAAAGCTACGGGTCAGACCCTATGTACCAAATCCTCTTCGTTGCTTCAAGTGCCAGCGTTTCGGCCACAGTTCCCAGAACTGCCGAGGCCGACAGACATGTGCTAAATGTAGTTCCGGTGACCATGCCTCTGAAACGTGCGAAAACACTCCACACTGTGTCAACTGTGATGGCGAGCATGCCGCATACTCGCGGTCATGCCCGTCTTGGAAGAAAGAAAAAGAAATAGGCACGATCAAAGTAAAGGAAAACATAACTTTCAAGGAGGCACGCAGGCGGGTATCGTACCTGCCAAAAACCAGCTTTGCCGAAGTGGCGCGTCAGGGGGCAGCGCCACATCGGCCCCCGGCGGCTGTCTGGCACACGCGCAGTGGGCCGGCGGCGACGCCATCCGCCCCCTCGGCGGGTGCAGCCAGCGCTGGACCGCCATCTCAGAAGGGGCCATCGACCTCTGGGCTGGTGGCCTCCAAGGTCTCGTCCCTCGAGACGAGGCCTTCACGTCAAACTAACCGCTCGCAAGAGCGCATGTCCAGCGCCTCGCAAGATACGATGGACACAACCACCGGCCAGACGGCGCCACCAGCGCCTAAGGAGCGGCGAGAGTCTCTCGACCGCTCCAGAAAAGAAAGATCTCGTGTGACGGCGCCTGCAAAGGGCCCCGCGAGCTAATCTTCGTCACTTAAACACACAGCACAAACTCATTTATCATTATGGAGACACAAATACTACAATGGAATGTCAGAGGACTTCTTCACAACCTCGACGACATTACAGAACTCCTACACAAACACAATCCAAAGTTGCTGTGTGTTCAAGAGACACATCTGAAACCCACAAACACAAGCTTTCTCCGTCAATACACTATCTTCCGGAAAGACCGTGATGAGGCTAATGCCTCCGGCGGTGTAGCTATAATAGCAGATAAATCTGTAGCCTGTCAACATGTCGCCCTTCAGACACCCTTTGAGGCAGTGTCAGTTCGGGCAATTCTTTTTAATAAATTAGTCACTATATGTTCCATATACATACCCCCAAACTATCATCTCGGAAAAACCGATTTCTATAACCTCATTGATCAGCTTCCGGACCCCTACATAATCGTAGGTGATTTTAATGCCCACAACACGATTTGGGGAGACTCGCGATGTGACGCAAGAGGTCGACTCATTGAAAACTTCCTTTTAAACTCCGGTGCGTGCCTGTTCAATAAAAAGGAACCAACCTATTATAATCTTCATCATAATTCTTATTCATCAATAGACCTGTCGATTGGCTCTGCTTCTATTTTCCCTTACTTGGAATGGAATGTAACCAAAAATCCTTATGGAAGTGACCACTTTCCTGTAATGTTAAATCTAATACAAAAACACGATTGCCCACCACATGCTCCTAGGTGGAAACTAGCCTCCGCCCAATGGAATCATTTTAAGCAATCGACTTACTTGTCACAACATTTTATTACCGATCTTACCATAGACGACGCAGTAGCGTATTTTACCGCTTTTATCATCGACGCAGCAAACAAGCTCATTCCACAATCAAGTGGTAGCTCATCCAAAAGACGAGTGCCGTGGTGGAATGATGAGTGCAAGGAGGCGCGGAAAAAACAAAAAATAAAGCGTGGGGCATACTCCGTCGATCCCCAACTGCAGAAAATTTGATGGAATTTAAAAACATAAAATCACAGGGAAGGCGAACGCGACGACAAGCTAAAAGGGCAAGCTGGGAGAAGTTCCTGTCCAGCATCAATTCATACACACAGGAGGTAAAAGTATGGAACGGACTAAGGAAGCTTAGGGGACAACAAGTTCATCCGTTGCCCGTGGTGGATAAAGAAGGAAACACGTTGGAAGACCAGGCCAACGCACTTGGTCAACACTTCGAGCATGTGTCTAGCCCTACCCACTACTCAGCGAGCTTCCTGAAGTACAAAGCAATAGAAGAATGTAAGCCACTGAACCGAAAATGCAGCCCAAATAACCCTTATAACCGACCTTTTGGCATTGCCGATCTTAAAGCCGCCTTGTCAGCATGTCAGAGCTCTGCTCCGGGTCCGGATCAAATCATGTACGATATGATTAAGCACTTGCACCCCGACACGCATACCACACTACTCACACTTTTTAATACTATCTGGGCCGCTGGGTATCTGCCAGCTAAATGGAAAGAATCTATTGTCATCCCAGTTTTAAAGCACGGCAATGATTCATCATTGGTGACTAGCTACCGACCTATAGCACTTACGAGCTGCCTTTGCAAACTTTTCGAGAAAATGATCAATCGCCGTCTTGTACATTTCTTAGAGTCGAACAAAATTCTTGACCCATTTCAATGTGGCTTTAGGGAAGGCCGATCTACAACCGATCACCTCATTCGCATCGAAGCAAACATCCGTGATGCTTTTGTACACAAGCAGTATTTCTTGTCTATATTTCTTGATATGGCAAAGGCGTACGATACGACATGGCGGTACGGTATCCTACGAGACCTGTCGCACATGGGCATTCGAGGGAATATGCTTAGCACTATAGAAAGCTACCTGTCTAACCGTACTTTTCGAGTCAGAATTGGCAACGTATTGTCCCGCCCATTTACTCAAGAAACTGGTGTACCTCAAGGAGGGGTGCTCAGTTGCATGCTGTTCATTGTTAAGATGACCTCGCTGTGTGCATCACTACCTCCAGCAATCATCTATTCTGTCTATGTAGACGATGTGCAATTAGGCGTTAAATCTTGTAACCTCGCAGTTTGTGAACGACAGATACAGCAAGGCCTAAACAAAGTGTCTAAATGGGCAGACGAAAACGGATTTAACCTTAACCCCCAGAAAAGTTCCTGTGTCCTTTTCACAAGAAAGCGAGGACTAGTCCCAGATCCTAGTATCGAAGTGTCTGGGCAACGAATACCTGTGAACAAGGAGCACACGTTTTTAGGTATTGTACTTGATGCAAAATTGACCTTCATTCCACACATCAAATATCTGAAGGAAAAATGCCTAAAAACAATGAACTTAATGAAAATTCTCTCTCATACAAAATGGGGAAGTGATAGTAAATGCCTAATTAACCTCTATAAGAGCGTTGTCCGATCACGTTTGGATTATGGTGCCATGGTATACCACTCAGCCGCGCCAAGCGCGCTAAAAATACTGGATCCCGTCCACCATCTGGGTATCCGATTAGCCACTGGCGCCTTCAGAACAAGCCCTATTGAGAGTCTATACGTAGAATCAAATGAGTGGTCCCTTCACCAACAAAGAACTTACAGCAGTTTCACATATTTCCTCAAAGTACAGTCTAACCCTCGACATCCTTGCTACAAACATCTTAACGATGTGGCATGTGCTCCACTATTCCATAATCGACCCTCAGTGAGAGAGCCTTTCTCAATGCGGGTCAGAAAACTTTCCGATGAAATGAATGTCCCAATCCTCGAACATTGCCTAATGGCTCCAGTAGAGGTGTTACCGCCGTGGCAATGGCAAATCGTTGAATGCGACACATCATTTGTAGATGTAAGAAAACACGCCCCAGAGGCGCATATACATATGCACTTTCGAGAGCTTCAGTCGAAGTACACCTGTCCAGAGTTTTACACAGATGCTTCGAAATCACAAGCCGGCGTCTCTTACGCGGCTGTTGGCCCATCGTTTTCTGAATTTGACGTTTTACATCCTGAAACCAGTATCTTCACGGCAGAGGCCTATGCGTTACTGTCGGCTACTAAACACATCAAGAAAGCTAAGCTCCCAAAGGCTATTATATTCACAGATTCCTTGAGTGTCGTAAAATCTTTGAAATCGCTACGAAAACAGAAAAGTCCTGTTATAAATAACCTCTATTCACTGCTCTGCAATATGTATGCTTCTAATCAACAGGTTGTAATATGTTGGGTGCCTGGGCACAGGTGTATAGAGGGTAACGAGCGTGCCGACAAAATGGCAACTTCCATAGCAACAAAACCTAGCAATTTGGTCATACCCGTTCCTGCCACAGACCTAAAGCCATTTCTACGCAAAAAACTCAGAAACTATTGGCAACACTTATGGGATGAACAAACACAGAATAAACTCCATGTAATTAAGCCCCTTTTGGGCAACTGGCCATCATTAACAAAGTCACGACACACTGAAGTTCTCTTTTGCCGTCTTAGAATAGGACATACATATGGTACACATTCATACCTTCTAACTGGTGCTGAACCTCCCCTCTGTGGCAGATGTGGGGAAAGGCTGACCATACTCTACGTCTTACTGGAGTGTCGGGAAGCCGAAACAGAGAGAAGGAAACATTTCCATGTAGCATACCACT
The DNA here is from genome assembly GCF_013339745.2 of Dermacentor silvarum. Classification (NCBI taxonomy): domain Eukaryota; kingdom Metazoa; phylum Arthropoda; class Arachnida; order Ixodida; family Ixodidae; genus Dermacentor; species Dermacentor silvarum. The sequence goes on from NC_051158.1 coordinate 34,115,323, forward strand.
ATCATATCCCTCTTCATCCTATGATGTTTATTGGTGAAGAACCTCTTTTTAACGCCAAATCAGTCCTCCGTTTCTTGAACGATGTTGTACTACACGTTATTAGCCCAATAAGTTCGTAGCGCATCCTTTCTCCAGAGGATGTTGCTGTGATAGTTTTTTTATAGCACGTGCCTCCAGGTCCTTGTGTCTCAAGGGCTCTGTTTAGGCACTTGTGCTTCTGGCAAATTCTTGGATCTGTAATATTTTGTAAGTCATATCATTCCTCTGCAATGTATTGTTTATGTCTATAGTACACATCATTAGTCATTGCCATAATCTTATTACGTATAGATTTTACGCCCTTTACAGCGACTGATTTTAGGCCCCTTTACAGCCATGCCACATCTAATGTTCATATAATTGACTATTCATATACCACTAACAAACCATTACCATCGTATTGGCGCTCTTTGGCCACATCTGGCCCTTGCGCCAATAAACAACAATAATCATCATCATCATAGAGACATTGAGGGTAATGTTCTTGCCGACCAAATGGCCACATCAATAACATCGAACGCTATTAATCCTACAGCTGCTGTGCCTGTAACAGATTTGAAACCTTTCTTGCGAAAGAAACTGCGAAGCCACTGGCAACACTTGTGGGACGCTGAAACAGATAATAAGCTTCACCTGAGAAACCCACAGCTAGGTTTCTGGCCCCCGTAACGAAAACACGACGAACTGACGTCCTATTCTGTCGTCTCAGAATAGGACACACGTACGGCACCCACAGTTTTTTGCTGACTGGTGATGAACCACCAACCTGTGGTAGATGTGGAGAGAGGCTGACCGTTCTCCACGTCCTGCTGGAGTGTCGGGAAGCCGAAAGAGAGAGAAAGAAACATTTTCCTCTAGCATACCTCCATTGTGTTCCTCCCCATCCTGCTATGTTTCTTGGTGAAGAGCCGCTTTTTAGCACTAAAGCTGTCCTAGGCTTCCTGAACGATGTGGTCCTGCATGTTAATAGTCCAATCATTTCGTAGCGCATCCTCTCTCTAGAGGATGCTGCTGTGATAGTAGTTCAGCATATATAGCACATGCCTCCAGGCCCTTGCACTTCAAGGGCTCTGTTAAGGCAGAAGTGCTTTTTGAGAACTTTCGCCTCTGACATATTTTAGTATACTATCATTCTTTCACAATGCATCTCTCGTGTCGATAGCACACTTCATTACTTGTTGCCATATTCTTATTACCTATAGATTTTACACACTTCACAGTCACTATTTTAGGCCCCTTTACAGCCATGCCACATCTGTTTTATTCACACCTTATGATTCACTATTCATACCACTGACAAGCCATTATCATCGCCTTGGCGCTCTTTGGCCACATCTGGCCCTTGCGCCAATAAACTCTAACAATCATCATCATCTGCCTTCTGCCACCACCCTATCCCGACTGCATCAACTAGAGAGTTGGCAGCCTTAGTGATGATGCCAAGCAGGCCAATGGCAGACAGCAAGATGCAGGTAAATACATGTAATCAAGCAGTGTCGTCTTGAATGAAGCAGCCTGTAGCCACTCAGCAATGAATTGGAAGTAGTTCCACTATTCCACATCCCACTATTGGGCAGCAATGATCAAGTCCGCGCATTTTCTTTTAGCCGCCAAAAGGCTATGTGGAATAGGCGAACCACGATGCAGATTTTGATAATAGTGGAGACCACTTATACAATTTTTTCTTGCTTAACACTAAAACTAGTTTGATAAAGCTTTACCAATTTGAAAGAAATACAGTGTGCTCTCAGAAGTGATATTTCGCATATTTTAACTAGGACCGCCTCATTGTTAAACCAGCGGATAAACATACGCCAAAACTGAGTTTTCTGCGAGTTCATCCTCATCTTTGTGTGCTTCTGCATGAGATATATATTTCTGAAACCATCTTGTGCTCACAGTACCTGTCCTGAGCACTTGGATCACGTTAGTTTAAAGCTTTTGCTAGAAGCCATTTCTCTGAAAATAAAAATAGGCCATTTTGCCCATTTTTAACGGCCCATAATAAACTGATTATCAAGGAATACAATTTTAGGTGTAAGGCCTCTTCATTCTTCTGACAAAAATTTGTTCTGCTCTCACATTAAAGAAACCGGTATCTTGGCTATGCCTTTTGGTGCCTTAGAACAAAATTCACATAGAGCTTACGCCAGTAAAAATGTTTCACCTTGAAATATTTCACAAAATAAATAATTTGTCTCGTATTGAAGGGCCTCCAATTTTTCAAAACGAAATCCCAAATGGTCGAGTGCCAGGTTGGGACAGTTGGCATGCAATAGCCTTCTTGCAGAAATGTGGCATACGGAGGGCCAAGTAATGTACACTTGACATTACGTTAAGGTGAAATTATTGATTCACACAAGACAAAATGACAAGCATTCCATCCTATAAGTAGTTCCTGACATTTATTTATACATTTTGCACATTTATTTACCTTCAGTCGGGTGACCTGTGTCTGTTTTCAGTATCTGCTATGTGTAGATGGTAAGCTTCAGATTTGTCCTATGGTGAAGAATATTTTGGTGTTTATAGATGTGGGCTTCTGTGTTTGAGGTTGCTGCGAAATTTTACCCGATTTGTGCCACACACTTGAGCCAGGCCTCTTGGAAAGGAGACATAATCAGACTCCACGCGTCGATGGCAAAGGATGCCAGGGATCAAGGCAACCTGTTGTGCCCCAGCATTCAACGTTTGGTGACCCTTCTACGTGTTTCACCTATTTCGCAGCTGTACCTCGGCTGCCATCTATCCAAACAGCATTGCCAGCTGTGCCCACTTGTCGAACCATGGGCAAATATTGGCGTGAGTGCTCCATGGGCTTGATGTTCTGTTTGCTGTTTAGGATTCTTGTAGTGCACGTAAAGAACCCCAGGTGGTCAAAATTAATCCGGATCCCTCCACTACGGCGTGCCTCATAATCAGAACTGGTTTTGGCACGTAAAACCCCAGAAAGAAGATTCTTAGCAAATACTCCTGCTATAAGTCACGTGCTTTTAGTACCGACTTTTTAATATTTCCTTTCTCTTGGAATCCTTAGCATCATCTCTTGCTATTATATATGTATGTATGCCCAGTTTCTCATAGTTCTTTCGTACTTGTGTATGTAATTGATAGGTTCTTAACTCTTGTAATGCGTAAGGCTAAAACGCTGACTTACATCATGTTTTGTTTATTTATTAATCTGCAGCGCTGTAAAACGTTCAAGAAATTTAACTCAACTAGCGCTCTATGGCAGGATAAATTCAAGAGCAAAATTGAGCACTTATTTCAAACACCCATTATTTTTGAAAAAGGAAAGAACGTAGGAGCGTGAAAAAAACAGTATTATAGTAGGAAAACCTGGCTGCCAATCGAAAGTAAGTTAATAATGTGACTTCCTTTCAGTGCAATGATACCAGTGGCCCTGGTGGACAACGTTTGAGACATGAAACCCATGATACCCTTGGCATTCGTCAGCGTGGGAAATATGCTTGCCACACTTACGAATGCCAACGGTACTGTAGGTTTAATGCACACATTGGTTGTGTTACACCTTATGAGAATTGCATTTCTCGAACATGAAGGTTTACAGCAGTGCTTTGAATGAACACTATATTTCCTAATTTTCAGTATTTATGAATGCAAGATTAATGGAACAGATCATGTAAAAATTATTTTACAGGCTATATGCCTATAGATACACGCTTCTGATGACATAGCACCGACATGTGGTGGCGGGATGTATGTCTTTATTTCAGATTGAAATATTGCCTTCCAGGCGTGGCTTAGTCTACTACATTGAGATCCCATGTACTAGAGGGAAGTGAATTAAACTAAGAATGATAAACATCAAAATATCTTGCTCGTGACACTAATTTTACAATCAGCAAGGTTCTTTCTGCATTAATTTTCAAATTTGTGACATATTTTATATGACTGGTTTCATTAGGGTGAGAACAAATCTTTGTTTATTGTCAACACAGTTGATGTCGCCAATTTGCACACCATTCCTTTACAGGCTAAAAATTCAATGTAATAATGGCGTGTTTAAGGTTTTGCGCACTTAATGTTAAGGGACGCAAATGGTGGCATACAACAGAATGCAAGAACAAAGGAATGCAAGTAGGACATGAGGCTTTGTAGGCAGATGCATTGGTGTGCTATTTCTAAAACTCCCTGCGGTCTGCCTGAAGGCATTGTCTAACGCTTTGGTGGAATACATTGGCAGCCGCTTATTTAGGCGAAATGCTTCTCGAAACAACTTTTTTAAATTATTTCAGTGAGAGGTTTGAAAAAAACTGCTGCATATAGTTTTATATGCAGATTTTTAATGTCAGTGGTTTTTGTGCAGCTGCTATATTTTTTAGCTATGTCCTACACAGTGGCAAAGAATCTGCGGGCACTTTAATGCATATAACAGTTTCACAAGAATGATCGTCTGTATCTTGATCAGCTCGTTGGAGACCACAAAGTGCTGATATCTACCCAAACAGCATGTAAAGTTACTGAAACTATGCAAAAAATAGGACACTTTCAATAATTTTGAAAGTTATTGCAATTTCAAGTAGATATTAGCATTCTATATTCCTTGAAGAGTATGTATGCCAAATTTCGTTAGTATCGGACAATTGTAAGTGCACAAAGTTATATGCATGGGAATGTGAAAAAATTAGTAAAGTGTACTGAGCTTTACTTGCATAGTCCCTCTAAGTTTACATGTTTGGATAGATATCCGCACTTTGTCATCTACAAAGAGCTAAGTTAGCACAATGCTTTTTGTGAACATTTTATACAGAAGAAAGTGCTCGCAAAGATCACTATACATTGTGCCATTGTTTAAGACATAACTGAAGAAATGTAGCAGCTAAACAAAAATAACATACGAAATCGGCTTGAAGAACTCTCTAATTGGCTTAATTTTCAAACCTCTAGTACAAAAAATAAAAGAAAAACATTTTGAGTAGCATTTCCCTTCAACACAAGATTTAATAAACAAAACGTGTCCCTTGCTATAGTCACCTATAACATAGCGACACAACTTCTATATAATCACAAGAACTTTAGATCACGAGAACTTTAAATGAGTGACATGCACATCGGTGGCATCTAATGTAACTTAATGCATTTACCGAGAGTAAATTACAGCCATTCTGCTCTTAGGATCACTTGTGATGAGTAAAAGAAGCCTTCCTCATGTCTCTACTTTCTACTTTTAGCTCTTCATGCACCATGTGTATTGTATTTTCACAGCTGCATATGTGCAGCTGAGTACAGTTTAGTTATCACCTGGTCTGCTTCCTTCCTTGTCCTCATGATTCATGCGTTATCTTTGTCGTGCAAAATACAGCTACCAGTGCTACATATTTCGCCAGCGTGTTTGCTTTATGGCAAGTCTTGTATTAGTGCTTATTGCAATCAGTGAAATTGTTGGTCTCTTAAAAAACTTAGTCCTGAAAAAACATGTTTATGTCCACTTAAATAAAATGTTTAGCTTAAATATTGCTGCATGTTTTTTGTAATATTGTCAGTTTTCAAGTTTGTATGCACTGTTGCAGATTGTATGAAAGAATAAAATTGATGCACAAATTTTTAATATGGTGTTTTTCAGATCAATTTTTTACTCAAGCTAAGAAACATGCATGAGGTGTGGGAAAAGTGCCAACAAGAGTACCATAAGGTAAGACAGCTGTTTTTAATGTTAAATTGGATTATCGATTGCCAACCAGTTGCTGTCTTGAAATTTGTACTCCATAAGTTATGTAATCTAAGTTTGAATATTGTTTTTATTGCACTTCATTATCTGGTTCTCCTTTTTGCACCAATGTAGCCCTTTGTTATACTTTATGTGTAGATTATTTGCATAGGAGGTTACATCCTAAGTTCTAAATAAAAATACGTCTGAGAGAACAATGAAATAAGTTTAGCTTAAGAACGTTTTGACATTATAAAATTATAACTTGTGTTGGGGTGAATTGAGCTTTTGCATGAGTGACATACTAATTTATGGTGTCATTATGGTTCAGAATGACATTGCAGTGACATGCACATGCAGCTGCAAGGTGCATATTGGGTGTTTCTTTAAAACTGTTTAGCTTGGTTGGACATTGATTCCAGTTTAATAGTAAAGAGAACTGTCTGGTGTTCATGGTGATTCTCTGCTGACTGATACATTTGACACTTCCAGAAGGCTGGATCGAATCGCGGCCGCGGCGGCCGCATTTCGATGGAGGCGAAACGCAAAAACGCCCGTGTGCTTGCGTCGTAGTGCACGTTAAAGAACCCCAGGTGGTCAAAATTAATCCGGAGCCCTCCACTACGGCGTGCCTTATAATCAGAACTCTTTTTCGCACGTAAAACCCCAGAAAGAAGACACTTCCATAAGACAATAAAGTGATGGAATATTCACTTTTTGTTGCTAACCTGCCTTGTGCTTTTTGACAGATTAGCTATGCAATCATTATTATTCTATTTTGTCTTTTCACGACAGTCACTTTGCACTGTCGGCAAAAGTTTTGACGCGTTTTGAAAAGCGGCTCGACACTGCCAGCCAAGAGTCGAATGACTTACATGGATTAGTTAGTTTACTCTATTTGCAAGAGTCCTGCAACACGCACTAGGGGCAACGCGACACATACTAATGGAGTCATCAGACTCATCAAGAATAGTTACCTGACTCCTTCAACAGTGGTCATGTGACCCTGTACACTTGCGATTCAAGCGCGTCCGAGCCACCGTACAAAGAGAAACGCAGAAGCGTCTTTTGCGCGAACGCGGACAAAGGGCAAGGGGCAATTATCGTTCCAGTCGTTCATTTCGGGGTGCAGCATGCCTTCCGAGGGAGCGCAAGGTAGCATGACGAGGCGAGGTGGTAGTGAAGCGCAACGCGCTCAGACGAGGTCACGACCAAAGCGTGTCGCCAGGACACAAATTGGCAGGGGATCCTGTGACGTCTCGAAAGTGCTGATGGACTGTCATGCGTTTTGTTGCACCTGGTTGGCTCGAATAGCTTTCTGGGCGGGACCCCCTCGCGTTAGGCTCAAAAAAAATTTTTTGGCAGGGGGGGGGGGGGGGGGGGGGGGGGAGATTCTCGGAACGCTTGGCAAAAAGAAAGGTTCTGTGGAAGCAAATATTCTGGTTTGTATGGATTTTTTTATCATTTTATAATTTTCGCGAATGAGAGTTTCTTTCAATAAATAAGTTATGAGCTTCGTTAGTGTTTTCGTGTGAGAGGCTCTGGATTTGGAAATACGCGTTTTGATTAAAGCGTTAGTTTCGCGAAATCATCGTTAATGAGTTGTTAGGCTTTCCTTATTTTGTGAGTGACTTGAAACGTCAAGGCCATTTTGTTAAAAGCCTACAGTAACGCGCGCGTGTGCTAGCTAACCTTTTTGTTAGAAATGATTAGGCGCGTTGACTTTCAGTAAATGCATTATTTACACTAAGAAGCATTGTTACGATCCTATTAGTGCGTGTCCTGTGCGGACCGAAGAAAACAGAATTTTTGTGACTGGGTCGCTCGTGTGTGTTGATGGCGGCAGTGTTTTGAGTTTTCTATTAAGCGTGCGTGGAATTAGTTAATAACAGACGCGTTTTTTAAGGTTATTGTAAGTGCGTGGGTTACGCAAGTTTAATTTTGTTCATTTAAGGTGTGTCCTGTATGGACAAAAGAAAGAAACGTGACTAAGGGTTAGAAAACGTGTGCGTGACACGCAAGAAGGCATTGAGAATAGTGCCGGCAGAATTCGAGCGATTTTGATTATGCATCCATAAGTTGACGAGGCCTGTTCAGTGGCATGAGTGCGTGCGATAGATTGAGATAGATTATGAACAGGCTGTTCGTAAAGTGAGGCTGCATAATGTGTTTTGAAGCACTGGTTATTTATGGAATTTTGCTTGGTTCTACGTATTACCTTGCTTCCTTTGAATAATGAGGTATGTAATTGTATTATGGGCTGGAAGGCATCCTTGTAGCTGCAAAACTTTACTTGCTTATGATTAAAATGGTTGTTTCCATTGATTGTTCAGTCTCCTCGCGATTCTTTTGCGCGACAATCTCACTGGCCTTGTCGGCATTCGAGGAGATATGGAAAGCTGTTTGGACAGATGGTTGGAACTGCTGTATCAAAATTGGGTAAAGAAAAAAACAAACAAAGACAGGGTTGATTTTGATAGATTAATAGCCTTGCGAGTGAAATGTCAAGAGCCTGCGCTTGCACGTGGTGCAGCGCTGTGTTTCGTTTCTTTGACGTGCGTTCTCCAGGGCCCGGGATCCAGAAATTCCTCACACGAGGCTCGTCGCTAGTGTACTAGAGGCTTCACCAGTGCTCTTCATTGCCACCGAATTGAGTTCACCGGCCATTCCGAACTTCCGGGGCGAGGAGGAGCTGTTAGATACGGACCCTTTTCCTGGCATCACTCAAGTTCCCCGACCACATCAAATCGCCGTCGCATTCCAATTATGGTGCGCCGGGGCACGTCTACCACGTTACCGGACCAGTCAGACAGGTTGGCGACCCTACCTCATGCACAGCACGTCGAGCTATTGTCTCCCCTAAAACCTATTGTGTTCCCGAAAGTGCTACGGGCACGGTTCCAGGTAGTTGGCCTTGGTCCCTAGTAAAGATGTTTTGCAGCTCTAGAAGGTCGTTCAAGACAACCCGTTCCCTTCAGCTGAGCGCTTCCAGGCGAGGAGGCAACGCCGGAGGCAAGTCAGCCATGGGACAATGGAGCCCTTGGAGCGTCCCCATTGGCCGATTACGACGGCACTTGCACGGGCCAATACCATTGGAGGAAAATGACGACACCTGAGCTGGCTCGACGATTGGCCGAAAAGGACATGACCTCGAGAGACCGAAGGGGTTAAAAGCGAGAGACAGGGAGAAGAGACGTCGGTTTTTCTTGCCATGGGCCGCAGCGTGCGATTTGCTGCCGGCCGTCGATCACTTTCTGACTGTTCATTACTTTGTATTATTACTCTAAATAACGTAAATAAACCTCCATTTCCTTAAGTCCAACTCAACGTCCCCCAACTCCCGCAACCAACGGCTGCAACTCTAATTGCGTCGAACCATTATCAACTGCGTTGAGCCGTTCTCCTGCGGCGGCGTATATAGGGGCAAAAAAAACCTGCTCGCAAGAGGGCAAAAAAACGTGCTAATCGACGCAAAACGCGGGCTAGAAACTTGCTTCGCCACAACCACGGCTCAATACTACCCAAGCTGGTACTACCCAGATAACTTTTCTCGCTGCCACCAGGCGCCGCTACTGTACCTCAATCTCCAGTGCAAGACGCCCATAGCAAAGAGAAAGAAATTCAACAACAGGGGGCACTCGGCAAAAACTGGCAACAGGAAGCGGCAAATGCTGGCAACCGGAAACACGTCACCACACGTCACGCTATAGTATTGATTCCAAACGTTACCTGCAGAGAGCATCGAAAAAAAAAAGAAAGTGAAATTAAGTTAACAGGCTTGCATATATTTTTAAAATTCTTTGCGCTAAAACTAAAACGTTTTTCGTATAAATGAACCTAAGCTTTGCGACTTATTTTTCTCGCCTTACCTAGCGACAGGCCAATGACGGGCCAGATGCATGCAGACGCCGAGGCCAAGTTTTGGAAACGCGAAGTCGCCCGTGTATTTGTGCTGCTAAAGTGCAGGAAATAATGCCCGGGAAGTCGCCTGTGTATTTGTGCTGCTAGAGTGTAGGAAATAATGCCCGGGAAGTCCCCCGTGTATTTGTGCTGCTAAAGTGCAGGAAATGATTCCCAGAAATTGGGGAATGCTTGGAAATCAGATGTTTTCATATTTTATGGTATTGTTTGGGGTGAGTTGGGTATTTTCCATGCCATGTATGTAAAAGCGAATTGCTTTGTTTGTAATGCCGCCCATTCAACGCTTTCGCACGTTTCGCCTCTACACGCAGCATTCCTATATCTAAATACCAAATGACACATGCTTGTAACATGCTGTTACATGCTTGTAATTTACTTTTTTTTTCAGCTGATGCCATCCGGTGGAGGTTCATACGGGAACTATTGCTTACCTGGGGTCACAACGTTGGGTGAACGCATAAAAAGCGCGGAACGAGCTCCTATATAGAGCAAAATAAACATTTCCTCATTTCACAAGGGGTCTTGCGTCTACTTTGTTAAGTTGCACGTCGCACAGATTTGATGGGACTTGACAAGATCGTTCGAAATCATTTTTACCAAATAATAAACCGATTTCGCACGAAGACTGTGCGCGGTCGGGCAAAAAGAAAAAAAAAAGAAAAGCGCAGCCGGCGTGCTAGCTAGCGTTCAAAATGCGCGCGCCCAAAACCGAAAACGGAAATGATTGATGCCGACCGCTTGGCGCGCTGCCGTCAATTCGGCCACTGGGCTCTATGGGAGTGTCTTGTTGCTCTTGTTGAATTCCTTTCTCTATGCCCATAGTCCGACGTTGTCTGCGCGCGTATAGGCTACGTCAGGTTGACGAGAACAGCGTCTATGCCAAGGTAACCGGACGCGGCCAAAATTCTAGGTGGTGTTGGGCCAACGCGCTCCGACGTGCCCAACGCCGAGATCGCTCTTGCTGTATCGGAGCCAACGATCGGAGCGTTGGTCGCGCCGACTGCGCCGACCCACAATGCATTGTGTGAAGAAAAAAAAAGGCGCACACGCCGCCTTTTTGACGGTCACTGACAGCCCATAGAGAAAGAAATTCAACAAGAGCGCACACTCCCATAGAGCCCAGCAGCCGAATTGGCGGCAGCGCGCCAAGCCGTCGACATCAATCACTTCCGTTTTCGGTTTTGGGCGCGCGCGTTTTGAACGCTAGCTAGCACACCGGCTGCTTTTTTTTTTTTTTTTTTGCCCGACCACGCACGGTCTTCGTGCGGAATCGGTTTATTATTTGGTAAAAATGATTGCGCACGATCTTGTCAAGTCCCATCGAATCTGTGTCACGTGCAACTTCACAATGTAGACGCAAGACCCCTTGTGAAATGAGGAAATATTTATTTTGCTCCATATATATTTTGCTCCGCGCTTTTTGTGCGTTCACCCAACGTTGTGACCCCAGGTAGGGAATAGTTCCCGTATGAAGCTCCACCGGACAGCATCAGCTGAAAAAAAAAAGTAAATTACAAGCATGTTACATTTACAAGCATTTAACAGCATGTTACAAGCATGTCCCATTTTGGAATTTAGACATAGGAATACTGCGTGTAGATGCGAAACGTGTGAACACAGTGAATGGACGGCATTACGAACAAAAGCAATTCGCTTTTACATACATGGCGTAGAAAATACCCGACTCATACAAAACAATACCATAAAATATGAAAATATCCGATTTCCAAGCATTCCTCCATTTCCGGGCATTATTTCCTGCACTCTAGCAGCACAAATACACGGGCGACTTCGCGTTTCCAAAACTTGGCCTTGGGTGACGCGACGGTACGCTACATACACAGACGGACGCAACAGAGGCTCCCAGCCGGACCATGTTAGACATTCGCAGAATGCCTTCTACTCGCACTCAAAACAAATGCGTGGATGCAAAGCCTGTTTTCAGTCCTTTAGAAGACGGAATTTTCGAATTACAAGTTTCTGATATGTTCCTCGGCGTTATCTTTTGTGTGTTCTGCCGACACCAGCAACACACTCCCATGTTATCACTCTTGGCAATCGCCCATCGCGTTTTCGGCAGGCGTGAGTACCGAAAGAAGGTATATGTTGTTGCGGGGCCACAAAAAACGTCACAAACTTGTCCCTCTAAGATGAATTACACGCCAAACTAACTTTGTGACCACGGCCGAGTTGCTTATCGCGGCGTCACAGTGCGCTGCGCGGCCAGCGTGCCTCAAAAGTACCCCAAAAAAAGGAACGAAATTACTTTTCAGTAATGTCTGGCGTCAGAGAAAGCGGCACAAACTTCTAGCGAGATGCACTATAGACTACGCACAACAGCCGAGTTGGTTCTCGCTAGCTGCGTCACAGCGCCCTGTGCTGCCAGTGTGCCTCGACAGAACCAAAATAAGTTACAATAATCCCCTAGGAAGCGCCGGAAACATGTCCCAACACGATTCATTAACTCAAATTAACTGCGCCAGGACGGCCGAGCTGTTTTTCGCTAAGTTTTGGTCCCGTGCCGCAAGCCTAATTTCTAACAAAATTTCTCACCTTGCCGTAGTCGAATAGTGCAGTGGTGTCTTGTCCCAATGCAGAAGGAACGCAAGAATACGCCGGGAGCCCAAGAAACCAGGCTACATTAAAAAAAAAAAGAGAGAGAGAGAGAGAGACGGGCGGGTCGCCGCGGGCGAGCGCTCAAACTCCCGCGCAGCCGCCCTCGCTCGCTCGGGGGGAGTGTCTGGCGGAAGACGATGCATCTCGCGCGTCATTGGCCTGTCCCTAGGTAAGGCAAGACAAAAATTATTCCATCTCCCGCTAAAGGGAACTATGTGTGGATGCGAAGCAGCGGGGAGATGGTTAGCTTGATCGGGAGTTGGTTTCACGGCAGAGGCCTGAGCGCTCATCGCGGAGCTGCACAGGAGAGAGAACGAGGCGCGCGCGCTCCGTCATTTCCATACCGCGGAACTACCGTGGCGGCCCCAGCGGAGTATGCAGCTTGAGCGGGAGATGGTTTCGCGGCCGAGTGCCCATCGCGGCGCTGCACAGGAGAGAGAATGAGGCGCGCGCGCTCTGTCATTTTCATGCCGCGGAACTACCGTGGCGCCTCCAGCGGAGTATGCAGCTGTCGCACTACCTGTTGAGCGCGCCGCTCCGGATTCCTAGAGGACAGAAAGGGGGGAGCGTAGGAGAGCAGAGAGTGGGGGAGGGGACGTGCATGCGCTGTGGGGGTGTGGCACGCGCGGGCGCCGCTCCGTAGAGTATTCCTAGAGGAGATAAGGGGACGGGGACGCGCATGCGCTGTGGGGGTGTGGGACACGGGCGCCGCTCTGTTCAGGATTCCTAGAGGAGAGAAAGCGGGGAGCGTAGGACAGGAGAGAGAGAGAGGGAGGGGACGCGCATGCGCTGTGGGGGTGTGAGACGCGGTACAACAGACAGAGCCGCCGGCAAGAAATGATTCGCATTTAATAAGTCGCAAAGCTTAAGTTCATTTATACGCAAAACGTTTTAGTTTTCGCGGCAAAGAATTAAAAAAAATCAATGTCTGTTAACCTAATTTCACTTTCTGTTTTTCGATGCTCGCGGCAGCTAACGTTCGGCATCAATACTATAGCGTGACGTATGGTGACGTGTTTCCTGTTGTCAGTTTTTGCTGAGTGTCCCCTCTTATTGAATTTCTTTCTCTATGGTTGTGGCCTCTCCCCCTTACTTTCTCTCTCTCAGCAATCACGTGATGGCACAGCGGCGCGCGCGGCAACGCTCGTTCGTCAGACGTCTCGTTGCAGCAGTCGAGTTAGTCGGATGGCTCCGAAGCGGCCTGGTGATGATTCCACGGCAAGCGGTTTGGAGAAGCGCCCCAAGAATGTGGATTCCCCCGATATCAAACGCCAGAAGAAGAATGAGCAAATGTGCATGCGGCGGGCTAACATGTCACCGGGCACCAAGGCCAGAGAAGCGGAACGGAAGCGACAACAGCCACCACGCAGCATGGCAGCTGTCTTAATCTCGTCTTCCAGACATATCCGACCACGAAAGATCTCGAGTACATATCAGTACATTTCAGTGATCATAAGACAGCTATCGTAGGCGTCGACCCAGCCAAGCATAAGGAATTCATGGGGCATTAAAGCAAAGACGCAGAGAATTCATGAATAAGCAGTCAATCGTTTACTTCAAACCACACTTTGTCAATCTTTGTCAAAAAAATTGAGGGACACTTTGTAAATTCCAAAGTTTGTTCGGCGAAAGCCTGTGCCCATTCCAGTGGGAGTGTCATGCACAAAAATAACAAAAAAAATACATGGCATAGTGAGTCGAATGGCCACAGGCTTTCGCCGAACACACTTTCGAATTTACAAAGTGTCCTTGAATTTGTTCCATTACAGAGTGCCAGTGCTTGGTTCTCGTTTGGCGGTTGGGAAATTCAGGCCCTACTTACACGGACGACCCTTCTTTGTAGTTACCGAGCACCACGCACAGTGCTGGCTGTCCTCTCTCAAAGATTCTTCCGGACGCCTTGGTCGCTTGGCCGTGCGCCTACAAGAATTTTTATATCCGGTCGTCTACAATTCCGGCCGCCTGCACCTGCGTGCGGACTGCTCGTCCAGGTATGCGGTCCACAACCCAAAGAACGTTGATGAGGACACCAAGAACACAATTTTTCCGTGTACGACCTGATTCACATCGGTGAAGAACAAGACCATGACCCTTCATTGCTATATATAATCAATCGCCTAAAATCATCAACTAATGAAGCATTTGTCAGCAAAAGTGCGATTCTGGAGGGGGTCCTATACTGCAGCAATTTTTAACCTGATGATCCTGACTTTATTGTGGTGCCCAGACACTTATGACGGAGTGTCTTCACTGAACTTTACGATGCACCCACTGCCGTAACGAGCGTGTCTGGCGTCGTTTCTTTTGGCCAGGTCTTGCACGCTCCGTCTGCTGTTATGTGGTCACTTGCGAATAATGCAAATGTCGCCAAACACCCTTAAGTCAATAATGGAACCATTCTATCACGTTAGCCTAGATGTTCTTTGCCCTTTTCCCACATCCACATTGGGAACAAATGCATAGTGGCTACTGATTATGCTACGCGCTACGCAATTATTCCAGCTCTGCCGACCAGTTGTGCAGTTTATGTCGCTGACATGTTGTTACGTGGCATTATAGTGGTGAACGGCGCCCCGAGACAATTGCTTACTTAGCGTGGTCGTTACTTTCTCTCTCAAGTCATCGCCGACTTATTGCGTTCCTGTTCGACTCAGCACAAATTGACTACTTTTACCATCCCCAGACCAACGGCCTCACAGAACGCTTTAACCCAACTCACACATACATGCTCGCTATTTATGTTTCGCCGGACAACCGTGACTGGTACCTCGCTTTTGGTATAATTCCTTTCCTTATAGTACAGCTAGATTACGAGCGCCAACTTTACCTGTAGACACTATACTCCCACCATCTACTAACTCCACTGGCGAGTACGCCCGTGATGCCATCGCGTGGGCGGACCGCGCCCATCGGCTTCACACACTCGGCTTACGGCATCACATAGCAACCAGAGGCGCTGTCATGATGCTTCGCACCACGAAGCGACTTTCTCTCCTGGTGCACTTGTGCTTCCCTGGTCCACTTCCGGCCATGTGAGCCTCCTTGAAAACCTTCTTTCCTGGTACACGGGACCATACCGGGTGCTACGCCAGGTTACACCTGTTACGCACGAAATTGCCCCTGTCAGCTCCACCTCGTCGTCTCTCCTTCCATCCAGTGACGTCGTTCGCGTATCAAGGTTCAATATTTAGCAGTGCACTTCCGACGACTCCCTTTAGGACTCCAGGATGGTGCTTCTTCCGCCGAGGGCAATGCTACGGAACAGTTATTTCATTGACCAGGAGCAAGTCTATCATGATTGAAGAGATGATGAGGACCATTATAACCCGCCACGGGCTGTTGGTTCAGGGCAGACCTACATGCATATGCGCTTGTAACTATACCTGTATATAGTCATTCCCGTGCGCCATTGTACGTAACATATTATTAAAGGCGTGTCGTGGTGCCAAGGTTCGAGTGGCAAAAGAAAGTTTTTCTCAATCCATGACGCCCGCACCAACATCATGGTAGCAACAGCTTCCAGTTAGAAATTGAGTTTTAGCTTGATATACGATCTTCATTGACCCGATAAGCATATGTGTTCGCTTTCTGGCTCGAACGTTGCGACCCACATCCGCCAGCTGCACACTATAATTCAACTGCTGGAACGAAAACTGTGCGCCCGCGCACTTGCAATTTGAACTATTCGTATCTATCATGCAGTTATTATATTGAGCGCACGTGTTTTCAAAAGCTTTTCATTCTGTTCGATAGCCCCTTGCGTCGAGAATCGCAGCTCACAGTAACCTCCAAGGATTGTGAAACGCCACAAGCTGTTGCTTAGCCTTCCGTCGCGCTGGTTTCAGTGACTATATACGTTTCTCTAATTCGAGGACTTCGCAATCGTAACTGGAGGCCATTTCTTTTTATTTCTGTCGTTACCTCTTTACTTTGTAGAAGTTGGCTATCTGCCGATGCTTGTATGTTCATTAATCAGGTTTAGAGAGCAACACAGAGAACCCGGAGGAGAAAATGCAAGATGAAAACATCGCGATAAACGCTATATCCGACCTCTTTCGGCAAGCAGTCTGGCCGAGCTTAGGAAGAAGCTGTATGCGAGCGTCGACTTCGTCAAGGACGGTGAATCCCGATGGCCACACGGTAAGCGCGCCTTGTAAGATGCAAGGAGTGAAGGAAAAGTCAAGATTAACTTAGAAGCTTCGTTGCACTCCCATTCTCCAAGAAACAAGTGATCACGCAGCGAAATGACGAACATCAACCTAATATATACGGCAAGGTATTTTCTCAGAAATGACGCATGTGCTACGCTTGTATGCTAAACCAAAGCTTTCTTTGCTTCTTCGATTTTGCCACTACTTCTACTACTACTACTTCTACTACTACTACTACTACTACTACTACTACTACTACGACTACTACTGCTGATGTTGCTACTACTACTACTACTACTACTGCTAGTACTACTACTGTTCCTATTACTACTACTCTGCGGCTGCAGCAGCTGCTACTACTATTACTACTACTACTGCTACTACTACTACTACTACTACTACTACTACTACTACTACTACTACTACTACTACTACTACTACTACTACTACTACTACTACTGCTACTGCTGCTGCTCTACGACTTCTACTACTTCTACTATTACTACTACTATTGTCTTCGTGGAAGTGAATGCTTAAGGTTTTATCCAGGGTGTATAAACGGACATGCAGAAAATGTGGTTCACTCCACTCTGATGTGGTGCATTGGCGTGCAAGTAGGCGGAGAATCCTTGCAGCATCTGTCTTATACACCGGGATCGATAGGTGGTTGTTTTCTGCATGAGCTGAACGAGCAGCTTGATCGGCACGTTCATTGCCAATGATTCCACAGTTACTTGTCATTTCCATTATCAGTCAGGTGCATGGTGTATGGCGTTTGTGATTTCGAACACCAACTGTTCATGCGGGCAGCGCCGTAAGGCTGACAGTAAACGTTGCAGTGCCGCATTCTAGTCGCAGAAAATTGACCATTTGTGTGCTGGTTAGTCGCTAATAAAATATAGTGCGACTCGAAGCGTTGCTGGTTCTGTTGCTGTCGACGTTGTCAAGTGAGGAATTTTCAACTTGATAGTGGTGGCTCTTGCTGGAATACGACAGCTGCGTTCGGCCATCGGTATGTACGTGGTACTTCGGTACTTCTGATATAATAGGAATAAGGTAAGCTGGTTAAAGCCGGCGATGACCTATCTACTTTTTTCCGGATGTGAGGTATGGTCAGGTGGATCTTCGTAGTTCTTGTGAGTCGTAGGTCTTCTGGAGGGCGTGAAGCAAGATGGTATTCTCGCGAAAAACGTATGCCGCGGCCGACCTTGAGGAATCCCGAAACGGGTTTGAACGAGTGTATGCACGCGTAGTGCGGTCGCTCGGGTGGGGGGGAGGTCCATTAGGCCTGGCCAAATTTGTTGTTCACGGTCTATTGTCGCGATCATGTCTGCGTGGTCCCGAAAACTCTGGCCCCTATTGGAGCACGACGGCTTGCCTGATTGGCTTCCATAGGTGACTGGTGCAGAGGCTTACGTCTCCCACGGGTCCGCGGGCCCCTTGAATGCTGTAGAAACACATTTAAGGAAGGGGTTTTCAGTCTTTTTGAGTGAGCAAAGACACAGCAGCCCACGGCGCCACTTCACCACGGGAGACCAGGCCGGTCAGGCAGGCCGTCGACGATCAGTATGACATCGTTTCATGTATAAGATGTGTGTACAGATTTAAGGAACCAAGTGAATGCCAAGTTAAACAAATCTAGCTTCTTCAAATGTTACTTCTTGTTGTCGTCGTACCTGCCGATCTGCACCTGCCGCTGCCAGAGCTCATTCCCCTTTATCGTCGTCTCCTTGGTGAGCTGATGCGTCCGAAAACTAACTGCTGCGTCACTTCGCTACAGTATAGTCTCACAATCTGCGGATACCGTTCGGCAGAACAAGGCACGTGGTCTATCCGCAGGCAGAGAGGCTAGAGGGTGGCAAGATGTTCCACGCTCCAATGAACCTATTTGACGACAAATCGACTATTTCAGTATGTTGTCAGTGGAGGAGGAATGGCCGACCGAGGCTGACAGGGCACGGCCTAAGGAACGGAATAGCATGTTTACCGCGTAAGGGATTGAGGAGCGGCTACGACCAACACAAAGCATGGCCATTGCGGGGCGCGCCGCGAACACACAAAGCACAGCAAGCGATGCACATGCTGCGTCCCTTCTTTCTCTGGAAGGAATACTCGAGGCACAGCTATTCATTGACCAATAGCAGACCTATCATGATTGCAGAGACGATGAGGACGACTTTATAACCCGCCACGGGTTGTTCGTTCTGGGCTGGGCTACGTGCATATGCGCTTGCAACAATACCTGTATATAGTCATTCCCGTGCACCTTTGTAGGTAATATATTAGTAAAGGCGTGTTGTGAACAGGTTTACTGCCTAGGTTCAAGTGGCAAATGAAGATTTGTCTCAATTCATTGAGCGCGCACCAACATTGTAGTAACAACAGCTTCGAACTACGCATTTGGGTTTAGCAGATGCACGACCTACATTCACCCGAGTAGCATATATATTTGTTTCTGGCTCGAAAGCTGCCAGCCACATCCGCCAGCTGCACTTTATCCTTCAACTGCTGGAACGAAAACATCGCGCCCGTGCACAGGCAATTTCAAATATTTTTATCATGTAGTTATCATCTGAGAGAACGTGTTTTCAAACGCTTTTCATTCTGTTGCATAGCCTTTTTCGTCGAGAATCGCAGCTCACATTCACATCCATGGGTTTTGAAATGCCACAAGCTTCTGCTTAGCCTTGCGTCGCGCTGGTTACGGTGACTATATACGTTTCTAGTAGATGACCTTGCAACCGTAGCTGGCAGCAATTTTTTTTAATCCTTCACTTAACTCGTCACCTTGCAGAAGTAGGTTACCTGCCACTGCTTGTATTTTCATTAATCAGGTTTAGCGAACCACACCGGGAATCCCGAGGAGAATATGCAAGACGAAGACATCGTGATCAGCGGAATATCCGGCCGCTTTCCACAAGCAGACAGCCTGGCCGAGCTTAGGAAGAAGCTGTATGCGAGCGTCGACCTCGTCACGGACGGTGAATCCCGATGGCCACAAGGTAACTGCGACTTGCAAGTCGCAAGGCTGGAAGCACTAGGCAAGATTAACTTGACAACTTCGTTGCACTCCCATTCTCCAAGAAACAAGTGATAACGCCGCAAAAAGCCGCACATTAGCCTAATATATGCGGCAAGCAATTTACCAGAAATATTATGGTGTACAATGCATGCACTATATACGCTTGTATATTAAAGCAGAACTTTCTTTGCTTCTTCCAATTTTTCCACTGCTGCGGCTGCTGTTGTCGCTGTATTGCACGCCGCGTTGGGAGTTGGTTTAGAGCGTGTGTACAAATGTGAGGAGCACGGCAGAGAGTGGAGGGGACGTGACAAACTCATGTGGACCTTTTCATCGCGTCCCCACTTTGTGCTCTAGAGCTCACTGGGGGAGCGTTGGAGGGGGAAAAGGCGATGTGAGAAGGCAAAAAACGCTACTACTAGACACGACAGCAGTTGCGGGCAAACTGGACAGATATCCTGTCGAGAACTGGCAGCCCGGGCGATCGTTCTGCGCGACGAAAGCTCGCCCGGGGCTGCTGCATCTTAAAAGCCAACTACGGCGGGAGCAGAGTCCATCCTCGCTGTGTTTTCGCGGCTAAGATCCCGTTTATGCGAGCGCCGGCACGAAGCTCAATTCGCTCGCTGCTGCTGCAATGGCTCACTCAGCGTTTCGACGGCTAGTTTCTGCGGTCATCGAGTGTGATGCGTTCATGTTTCCTTGTGCGCGCGTGACATCATGCTGGGTAATTTAGTTAGTGTGCATATGTTAACAAGTTTATACCGACGATAAAACTACTATCCTCACTTTGTATAGTTTGCCACTAATTCGCTATCGCAATCGATGCTTCGCCTTTCGGGCGAAACTGCGACATTAAAAAAAATTAAAGTTTAACACTTCTGCCACGATCCGTTGCACCGTGTGACGCAATCACAGTGCTAACCGTCTCGCAGGCTTGAATAATGGAGCACAACAACGCTTGAAGCAGCACGTCTCGCTATGTGTTCTGCCTATTACGCCGAAAAATGAAAGTCGAGCTCGGATAAGCAACGTCTACCATCAACTCACCACTTATACTATTGCACTAAACGCTGATGAACCTAAATATTTGCCGTTAACATTGCCATCAATTATCCTCAATCAACGCAAACCGCACAGAAAGCTTCTGTTACGCTGATTCCCACAGCGTGTGGGATCCGCATAATTTTTTTGCAACCCTGACTCACCTTGGGCGTACTAACGGTGCACTTTGTATAAAAAAAATTGTGCAGCACGATTAGGTACTCGAAAAAATGAGGAAAGCCATTGGAAAGAAATTCAATTTTAGTGTCCTCCGACGAAGAAGAAATACAAGATGGTGAAACGTTATCCAAAAGTAAAAAGGCGTAGAATCAGCATAGGTGGTGCATGCATCTACCCGTACGTGTGTGCCTTTATGCTTTAAGGCGTTTCGCATTCTTCGGATACCCCCCACGCACTATCCAGTATCTATCTACGCGCCCGCCTGCCCGCCCGCCTGCCTGCCTGCCTGATTGTGTCTGGAACCGTTACAAAGCCAACTTGGGTCACTGGGCAATTCATGCTCTAATGGGCAGACGATTGAACTGCTGTGACGAGAAAATCCGTTTCGAAACCACCGTCGGAACAACTTGGGTTGCTGGGTATGCGCTACTAGGTATGTTCCACTCTCCAATGAACCTATTTGATGTCACTTGACTATTTGGGTACGTTATGAGGGGGAGGAGGGTGACAGGGTACCGCCTAGGGGAACGGAATCGCATGTATTACCGCATAAATGATTGCGGAGCGGCCTAGGAACAACA